>NW_027479095.1:0-229670 GCF_051014685.1 Ptiloglossa arizonensis
TCCAAACGCTTAACCAGAATGGCCTAGGGGAAAAATACACGTACCGTTGTAATCGGGCGAATTTCTACTTTCAGACGCAATAGGAATTTTTCGGTTAAGTCAATCCGTTCGCGAGATATGGGAGTTTGAAGCCAAGAAATGGTTGAGAAGGCAAAAAATTTTTCGCAATTCTGCTGCTCCAAACGCTTAACCAGATTGCCCTAGGGAAAAAATACACATACCGTTGTAATCGGGCGAGTTTCTACTTTCAGATGCATAAGGAATTTTTGGGTTAGGTCAATCCGTTCGCGAGATATGGGAGTTTGAAGACAAGAAATGGTTGAGAAGGCAAAAAATTTTTCGCAATTCTGCTGCTCCAAACTCTTAACCAGAATGGCCAAGGAAAAAAATACACATACCCTTGTAATCGGGCGAGTTTCTACATTCAGTTACAATAGGAATTTTTGGGTTCGGTCAATCCGTTCGCGAGATATGGGACTTTGAAGCTAAGAAATGGTTGACAAGACAACAAATTTTTCGCACTTCTGCTGCTCCAATCGCTTAACCAGAATGGCCTAGGGGAAAAATACACGTACCGTTGTAATCGTGCGAGTTTCTACTTTCAGCCGCAATAGGAATTTTTGGGTTCGGTCAATCCGTTCGCGAGTTATGGGACTTTGAAGCTAAGAAATGGTTGACAAGACAACAAATTTTTCGCAATTCTGCTGCTCCAATCGCTTAACCAGAATGGCCTAGGGGAAAAATACACGTACCGTTGTAATCGGGCGAGTTTCTACATTCAAATGCAATAGGAATTTTTGGGCTAGGTGAATCCGTTCGCGAGATATGGGAGTTTGAAGCCAAGAAATGGTTGAGAAGGCAAAAAATTTTTCGCAATTCTGCTGCTCCAAACGCTTAACCAGGTTGCCCTAGGGAAAAAATACACATACCGTTGTAATCGGGCGAGTTTCTACTTTCAGATGCATAAGGAATTTTTGGGTTAGGTCAATCCGTTCGCGAGATATGGGAGTTTGAAGACAAGAAATGGTTGAGAAGGCAAAAAATTTTTCGCAATTCTGCTGCTCCAAACGCTTAACCAGGTTGCCCTAGGGAAAAAATACACATACCATTGTAATCGGGCGAGTTTCTACTTTCAGACGCAATAGGAATTTTTCGGTTAGGTCAATCCGTTCGCGAGATATGGGAGTTTGAAGCCAAGAAATGGTTGAGAAGGCAAAAAATTTTTCGCAATTCTACTGCTCCAAACTCTTAACCAGAATGGCCTAGGGAAAAAATACACATACCGTTGTAAACGGGCGAGTTTCTACTTTCAAATGCAATAGGAATTTTTGGGTTAGGTCCATCCGTTCGCGAGATATGAGAGTTTGAATCTAAGAAATGGTTGAGAAGGCAAAAAATTTTTTGCAATTCTGCTGCTCCAAACGCTTAACCAGAATGCCCTAGGGAAAAAATACACAAACCGTTGTAATCGGGCGAGTTTCTACTTTCAGATGCAATAGGAATTTTTGGGTTAGGACAATCCGTTCGCGAGATATGGGAGTTTGAAGCCAAGAAATGGTTGAGAAGGCAAAAAATTTTTCGCAATTCTGCTGCTCCAAACGCTTAACCAGAATGGCCTAGGGAAAAAATACACATACCGTTGTAATCGGGCGAGTTTCTACTTTCAGACGCAACAGGAATTTTTCGGTTAGGTCAATCCGTTCGCGAGATATGGGAGTTTGAAGCCAAGAAATGGTTGAGAAGGCAAAAAATTTTTCGCAATTCTGCTGCTCCAAACGCTTAACCAGAATGGCCTAGGGAAAAAATACACATATCGTTGTAATCGGGCGAGTTTCTACTTTCAGATGCAATAGGAATTTTTAGGTTAGGACAATTCGTTCGCGAGATATGGGAGTTTGAAGCCAAGAAATGGTTGAGAAGGCAAGAAATTTTTCGCAATTCTGCTGCTCCAAACGCTTAACCAGAATGCCCTAGGGGAAAAATACACGTACCGTTGTAACCGGGCGAGTTTCTACTTTCAGATGCATAAGAGAATTTTTGGGTTAGGTCAATCCGTTCGCGAGACATGGGAGTTTGAAGCCAAGAAATGGTTGAGAAGGCAAAAAATTTTTCGCAATTCTGCTGATCCAAACGCTTAACCAGAACGGCCTAGGGAAAAAATACACATACCGTTGTAATCGGGCGAGTTTCTACTTTCAGAAGCAACAGGAATTTTTGGGTTAGGTCAATCCGTTCGCGAGATATGGGACTTTGAAGATAAGAAATGGTTGACAAGACAACAAATTTTTCGCAATTCTGCTGCTCCAATCGCTTAACCAGAATGGCCTAGGGGAAAAATACACGTACCGTTGTAATCGTGCGAGTTTCTACTTTCAGCCGCAATAGGAATTTTTGGGTTAGGTCAATCCGTTCGCGAGATATGAGAGTTTGAAGCTAAGAAATGGTTGAGAAGACAACAAATTTTTCGCAAATCTGCTGCTCCAAACGCTTAACCAGAATGGCCTAGGAAAAAAATACGCATACCGCTGTAATCGTGCGAGTTTCTACTTTCAGCCGCAATAGGAATTTTTGGGATAGGTCAATCCGTTCGCGAGATATGAGAGTTTGAAGCTAAGAAATGATTGAGAAGACAACAAATTTTTCGCAATTCTGCTGCTCCAAACGCTTAACCAGAATGGCCTAGGGGAAAAATACACGTACCGTTGTAATCGGGCGAATTTCTACTTTCAGACGCAATAGGAATTTTTCGGTTAAGTCAATCCGTTCGCGAGATATGGGAGTTTGAAGCCAAGAAATGGTTGAGAAGGCAAAAAATTTTTCGCAATTCTGCTGCTCCAAACGCTTAACCAGATTGCCCTAGGGAAAAAATACACATACCGTTGTAATCGGGCGAGTTTCTACTTTCAGATGCATAAGGAATTTTTGGGTTAGGTCAATCCGTTCGCGAGATATGGGAGTTTGAAGACAAGAAATGTTTGAGAAGGCAAAAAATTTTTCGCAATTCTGCTGCTCCATACTCTTAACCAGAATGGCCAAGGAAAAAAATACACATACCCTTGTAATCGGGCGAGTTTCTACATTCAGTTACAATAGGAATTTTTGGGTTCGGTCAATCCGTTCGCGAGTTATGGGACTTTGAAGCTAAGAAATGGTTGACAAGACAACAAATTTTTCGCAATTCTGCTGCTCCAATCGCTTAACCAGAATGGCCTAGGGGAAAAATACACGTACCGTTGTAATCGGGCGAGTTTCTACATTCAAATGCAATAGGAATTTTTGGGCTAGGTGAATCCGTTCGCGAGATATGGGAGTTTGAAGCCAAGAAATGGTTGAGAAGGCAAAAAATTTTTCGCAATTCTGCTGCTCCAAACGCTTAACCAGATTGCCCTAGGGAAAAAATACACATACCGTTGTAATCGGACGAGTTTCTACTTTCAGATGCATAAGGAATTTTTGGGTTAGGTCAATCCGTTCGCGAGATATGGGAGTTTGAAGACAAGAAATGGTTGAGAAGGCAAAAAATTTTTCGCAATTCTGCTGCTCCAAACTCTTAACCAGAATGGCCAAGGAAAAAAATACACATACCCTTGTAATCGGGCGAGTTTCTACATTAAGTTACAATAGGAATTTTTGGGTTCGGTCAATCCGTTCGCGAGATATGGGACTTTGAAGCTAAGAAATGGTGGACAAGACAACAAATTTTTCGCACTTCTGCTGCTCCAAACGCTTAACCAGAATGGCCTAGGAAAAAAATACGCATACCGCTGTAATCGTGCGAGATTCTACTTTCAGCCGCAATAGGAATTTTTGGGTTAGGTCAATCCGTTCGCGAGATATGAGAGTTTGAAGCTAAGAAATGGTTGAGAAGACAACAAATTTTTCGCAATTCTGCTGCTCCAAACGCTTAACCAGAATGGCCTAGGGGAAAAATACACGTACCGTTGTAATCGGGCGAATTTCTACTTTCAGACGCAATAGGAATTTTTCGGTTAAGTCAATCCGTTCGCGATATATGGGAGTTTGAAGCCAAGAAATGGTTGAGAAGGCAAAAAATTTTTCGCAATTCTGCTGCTCCAAACGCTTAACCAGATTGCCCTAGGGAAAAAATAAACATACCGTTGTAATCGGGCGAGTTTCTACTTTCAGATGCATAAGGAATTTTTGGGTTAGGTCAATCCGTTCGCGAGATATGGGAGTTTGAAGACAAGAAATGGTTGAGAAGGCAAAAAATTTTTCGCAATTCTGCTGCTCCAAACTCTTAACCAGAATGGCCAAGGAAAAAAATACACATACCCTTGTAATCGGGCGAGTTTCTACATTCAGTTACAATAGGAATTTTTGGGTTCGGTCAATCCGTTCGCGAGATATGGGACTTTGAAGCTAAGAAATGGTTGACAAGACAACAAATTTTTCGCACTTCTGCTGCTCCAATCGCTTAATCAGAATGGCCTAGGGGAAAAATACACGTACCGTTGTAATCGTGCGAGTTTCTACTTTCAGCCGCAATAGGAATTTTTGGGTTAGGTCAATCCGTTCGCGAGATATGAGAGTTTGAAGCTAAGAAATGGTTGAGAAGACAACAAATTTGTCGCAAATCTGCTGCTCCAAACGCTTAACCAGAATGGCCTAGGAAAAAAATACGCATACCGCTGTAATCGGGCACGTTTCTACTTTCAGATACAATAGGAATTTTTGGGTTCGGTCAATCCGTTCGCGAGTTATGGGACTTTGAAGCTAAGAAATGGTTGACACGACAACAAATTTTTCGCAATTCTGCTGCTCCAATCGCTTAACCAGAATGGCCTAGGGGAAAAATACACGTACCGTTGTAATCGGGCGAGTTTCTACATTCAAATGCAATAGGAATTTTTGGGCTAGGTGAATCCGTTCGCGAGATATGGGAGTTTGAAGCCAAGAAATGGTTGAGAAGGCAAAAAATTTTTCGCAATTCTGCTGCTCCAAACGCTTAACCAGATTGCCCTAGGGAAAAAATACACATACCGTTGTAATCGGGCGAGTTTCTACTTTCAGATGCATAAGGAATTTTTGGGTTAGGTCAATCCGTTCGCGAGATATGGGAGTTTGAAGACAAGAAATGGTTGAGAAGGCAAAAAATTTTTCGCAATTCTGCTGCTCCAAACTCTTAACCAGAATGGCCAAGGAAAAATATACACATACCCTTATAATCGGGCGAGTTTCTACATTAAGTTACAATAGGAATTTTTGGGTTCGGTCAATCCGTTCGCGAGATATGGGACTTTGAAGCTAAGAAATGGTTGACAAGACAACAAATTTTTCGCACTTCTGCTGCTCCAAACGCTTAACCAGAATGGCCTAGGAAAAAAATACGCATACCGCTGTAATCGTGCGAGTTTCTACTTTCAGCCGCAATAGTAATTTTTGGGTTAGGTCAATCCGTTCGCGAGATATGAGAGTTTGAAGCTAAGAAATGGTTGAGAAGACAACAAATTTTTCGCAATTCTGCTGCTCCAAACGCTTAACCAGAATGGCCTAGGGGAAAAATACACGTACCGTTGTAATCGGGCGAATTTCTACTTTCAGACGCAATAGGAATTTTTCGGTTAAGTCAATCCGTTCGCGAGATATGGGAGTTTGAAGCCAAGAAATGGTTGAGAAGGCAAAAAATTTTTCGCAATTCTGCTGCTCCAAACGCTTAACCAGATTGCCCTAGGGAAAAAATACACATACCGTTGTAATCGGGCGAGTTTCTACTTTCAGATGCATAAGGAATTTTTGGGTTAGGTCAATCCGTTCGCGAGATATGGGAGTTTGAAGACAAGAAATGGTTGAGAAGGCAAAAAATTTTTCGCAATTCTGCTGCTCCAAACTCTTAACCAGAATGGCCAAGGAAAAAAATACACATACCCTTGTAATCGGGCGAGTTTCTACATTCAGTTACAATAGGAATTTTTGGGTTCGGTCAATCCGTTCGCGAGATATGGGACTTTGAAGCTAAGAAATGGTTGACAAGACAACAAATTTTTCGCACTTCTGCTGCCCCAATCGCTTAACCAGAATGGCCTAGGGGAAAAATACACGTACCGTTGTAATCGTGCGAGTTTCTACTTTCAGCCGCAATAGGAATTTTTGGGTTAGGTCAATCCGTTCGCGAGATATGAGAGTTTGAAGCTAAGAAATGGTTGAGAAGACAACAAATTTTTCGCAAATCTGCTGCTCCAAACGCTTAACCAGAATGGCCTAGGAAAAAAATACGCATACCGCTGTAATCGGGCACGTTTCTACTTTCAGATACAATAGGAATTTTTGGGTACGGTCAATCCGTTCGCGAGTTATGGGACTTTGAAGCTAAGAAATGGTTGACAAGACAACAAATTTTTCGCAATTCTGCTGCTCCAATCGCTTAACCAGATTGGCCTAGGGGAAAAATACACGTACCGTTGTAATCGGGCGAGTTTCTACATTCAAATGCAATAGGAATTTTTGGGCTAGGTGAATCCGTTCGTGAGATATGGGAGTTTGAAGCCAAGAAATGGTTGAGAAGGCAAAAAATTTTTCGCAATTCTGCTGCTCCAAACGCTTAACCAGATTGCCCTAGGGAAAAAATACACATACCGTTGTGATCGGGCGAGTTTCTACTTTCAGATGCATAAGGAATTTTTGGGTTAGGTCAATCCGTTCGCGAGATATGGGAGTTTGAAGACAAGAAATGGTTGAGAAGGCAAAAAATTTTTCGCAATTCTGCTGCTCCAAACTCTTAACCAGAATGGCCAAGGAAAAAAATACACATACCCTTGTAATCGGGCGAGTTTCTACATTAAGTTACAATAGGAATTTTTGGGTTCGGTCAATCCGTTCGCGAGATATGGGACTTTGAAGCTAAGAAATGGTGGACAAGACAACAAATTTTTCGCACTTCTGCTGCTCCAAACGCTTAACCAGAATGGCCTAGGAAAAAAATACGCATACCGCTGTAATCGTGCGAGTTTCTACTTTCAGCCGCAATAGGAATTTTTGGGTTAGGTCAATCCGTTCGCGAGATATGAGAGTTTGAAGCTAAGAAATGGTTGAGAAGACAACAAATTTTTCGCAATTCTGCTGCTCCAAACGCTTAACCAGAATGGCCTAGGGGAAAAATACACGTACCGTTATAATCGGGCGAATTTCTACTTTCAGACGCAGTAGGAATTTTTCGGTTAAGTCAATCCGTTCGCGATATATGGGAGTTTGAAGCCAAGAAATGGTTGAGAAGGCAAAAAATTTTTCGCAATTCTGCTGCTCCAAACGCTTAACCAGAATGGCCTAGGGGAAAAATACACGTACCGTTGTAATCGGGCGAGTTTCTACATTCAAATGCAATAGGAATTTTTGGGCTAGGTGAATCCGTTCGCGAGATATGGGAGTTTGAAGCCAAGAAATGGTTGAGAAGGCAAAAAATTTTTCGCAATTCTGCTGCTCCAAACGCTTAACCAGATTGCCCTAGGGAAAAAATACACATACCGTTGTAATCGGGCGAGTTTCTACTTTCAGATGCATAAGGAATTTTTGGGTTAGGTCAATCCGTTCGCGAGATATGGGAGTTTGAAGACAAGAAATGGTTGAGAAGGCAAAAAATTTTTCGCAATTCTGCTGCTCCAAACTCTTAACCAGAATGGCCAAGGAAAAATATACACATACCCTTATAATCGGGCGAGTTTCTACATTAAGTTACAATAGGAATTTTTGGGTTCGGTCAATCCGTTCGCGAGATATGGGACTTTGAAGCTAAGAAATGGTTGACAAGACAACAAATTTTTCGCACTTCTGCTGCTCCAAACGCTTAACCAGAATGGCCTAGGAAAAAAATACGCATACCGCTGTAATCGTGCGAGTTTCTACTTTCAGCCGCAATAGTAATTTTTGGGTTAGGTCAATCCGTTCGCGAGATATGAGAGTTTGAAGCTAAGAAATGGTTGAGAAGACAACAAATTTTTCGCAATTCTGCTGCTCCAAACGCTTAACCAGAATGGCCTAGGGGAAAAATACACGTACCGTTGTAATCGGGCGAATTTCTACTTTCAGACGCAATAGGAATTTTTCGGTTAAGTCAATCCGTTCGCGAGATATGGGAGTTTGAAGCCAAGAAATGGTTGAGAAGGCAAAAAATTTTTCGCAATTCTGCTGCTCCAAACGCTTAACCAGATTGCCCTAGGGAAAAAATACACATACCGTTGTAATCGGGCGAGTTTCTACTTTCAGATGCATAAGGAATTTTTGGGTTAGGTCAATCCGTTCGCGAGATATGGGAGTTTGAAGACAAGAAATGGTTGAGAAGGCAAAAAATTTTTCGCAATTCTGCTGCTCCAAACTCTTAACCAGAATGGCCAAGGAAAAAAATACACATACCCTTGTAATCGGGCGAGTTTCTACATTCAGTTACAATAGGAATTTTTGGGTTCGGTCAATCCGTTCGCGAGATATGGGACTTTGAAGCTAAGAAATGGTTGACAAGACAACAAATTTTTCGCACTTCTGCTGCCCCAATCGCTTAACCAGAATGGCCTAGGGGAAAAATACACGTACCGTTGTAATCGTGCGAGTTTCTACTTTCAGCCGCAATAGGAATTTTTGGGTTAGGTCAATCCGTTCGCGAGATATGAGAGTTTGAAGCTAAGAAATGGTTGAGAAGACAACAAATTTTTCGCAAATCTGCTGCTCCAAACGCTTAACCAGAATGGCCTAGGAAAAAAATACGCATACCGCTGTAATCGGGCACGTTTCTACTTTCAGATACAATAGGAATTTTTGGGTACGGTCAATCCGTTCGCGAGTTATGGGACTTTGAAGCTAAGAAATGGTTGACAAGACAACAAATTTTTCGCAATTCTGCTGCTCCAATCGCTTAACCAGATTGGCCTAGGGGAAAAATACACGTACCGTTGTAATCGGGCGAGTTTCTACATTCAAATGCAATAGGAATTTTTGGGCTAGGTGAATCCGTTCGTGAGATATGGGAGTTTGAAGCCAAGAAATGGTTGAGAAGGCAAAAAATTTTTCGCAATTCTGCTGCTCCAAACGCTTAACCAGATTGCCCTAGGGAAAAAATACACATACCGTTGTGATCGGGCGAGTTTCTACTTTCAGATGCATAAGGAATTTTTGGGTTAGGTCAATCCGTTCGCGAGATATGGGAGTTTGAAGACAAGAAATGGTTGAGAAGGCAAAAAATTTTTCGCAATTCTGCTGCTCCAAACTCTTAACCAGAATGGCCAAGGAAAAAAATACACATACCCTTGTAATCGGGCGAGTTTCTACATTAAGTTACAATAGGAATTTTTGGGTTCGGTCAATCCGTTCGCGAGATATGGGACTTTGAAGCTAAGAAATGGTGGACAAGACAACAAATTTTTCGCACTTCTGCTGCTCCAAACGCTTAACCAGAATGGCCTAGGAAAAAAATACGCATACCGCTGTAATCGTGCGAGTTTCTACTTTCAGCCGCAATAGGAATTTTTGGGTTAGGTCAATCCGTTCGCGAGATATGAGAGTTTGAAGCTAAGAAATGGTTGAGAAGACAACAAATTTTTCGCAATTCTGCTGCTCCAAACGCTTAACCAGAATGGCCTAGGGGAAAAATACACGTACCGTTATAATCGGGCGAATTTCTACTTTCAGACGCAGTAGGAATTTTTCGGTTAAGTCAATCCGTTCGCGATATATGGGAGTTTGAAGCCAAGAAATGGTTGAGAAGGCAAAAAATTTTTCGCAATTCTGCTGCTCCAAACGCTTAACCAGAATGGCCTAGGGGAAAAATACACGTACCGTTGTAATCGGGCGAGTTTCTACATTCAAATGCAATAGGAATTTTTGGGCTAGGTGAATCCGTTCGCGAGATATGGGAGTTTGAAGCCAAGAAATGGTTGAGAAGGCAAAAAATTTTTCGCAATTCTGCTGCTCCAAACGCTTAACCAGATTGCCCTAGGGAAAAAATACACATACCGTTGTAATCGGGCGAGTTTCTACTTTCAGATGCATAAGGAATTTTTGGGTTAGGTCAATCCGTTCGCGAGATATGGGAGTTTGAAGACAAGAAATGGTTGAGAAGGCAAAAAATTTTTCGCAATTCTGCTGCTCCAAACTCTTAACCAGAATGGCCAAGGAAAAATATACACATACCCTTATAATCGGGCGAGTTTCTACATTAAGTTACAATAGGAATTTTTGGGTTCGGTCAATCCGTTCGCGAGATATGGGACTTTGAAGCTAAGAAATGGTTGACAAGACAACAAATTTTTCGCACTTCTGCTGCTCCAAACGCTTAACCAGAATGGCCTAGGAAAAAAATACGCATACCGCTGTAATCGTGCGAGTTTCTACTTTCAGCCGCAATAGTAATTTTTGGGTTAGGTCAATCCGTTCGCGAGATATGAGAGTTTGAAGCTAAGAAATGGTTGAGAAGACAACAAATTTTTCGCAATTCTGCTGCTCCAAACGCTTAACCAGAATGGCCTAGGGGAAAAATACACGTACCGTTGTAATCGGGCGAATTTCTACTTTCAGACGCAATAGGAATTTTTCGGTTAAGTCAATCCGTTCGCGAGATATGGGAGTTTGAAGCCAAGAAATGGTTGAGAAGGCAAAAAATTTTTCGCAATTCTGCTGCTCCAAACGCTTAACCAGATTGCCCTAGGGAAAAAATACACATACCGTTGTAATCGGGCGAGTTTCTACTTTCAGATGCATAAGGAATTTTTGGGTTAGGTCAATCCGTTCGCGAGATATGGGAGTTTGAAGACAAGAAATGGTTGAGAAGGCAAAAAATTTTTCGCAATTCTGCTGCTCCAAACTCTTAACCAGAATGGCCAAGGAAAAAAATACACATACCCTTGTAATCGGGCGAGTTTCTACATTCAGTTACAATAGGAATTTTTGGGTTCGGTCAATCCGTTCGCGAGATATGGGACTTTGAAGCTAAGAAATGGTTGACAAGACAACAAATTTTTCGCACTTCTGCTGCCCCAATCGCTTAACCAGAATGGCCTAGGGGAAAAATACACGTACCGTTGTAATCGTGCGAGTTTCTACTTTCAGCCGCAATAGGAATTTTTGGGTTAGGTCAATCCGTTCGCGAGATATGAGAGTTTGAAGCTAAGAAATGGTTGAGAAGACAAAAAATTTTTCGCAAATCTGCTGCTCCAAACGCTTAACCAGAATGGCCTAGGAAAAAAATACGCATACCGCTGTAATCGGGCACGTTTCTACTTTCAGATACAATAGGAATTTTTGGGTACGGTCAATCCGTTCGCGAGTTATGGGACTTTGAAGCTAAGAAATGGTTGACAAGACAACAAATTTTTCGCAATTCTGCTGCTCCAATCGCTTAACCAGAATGGCCTAGGGGAAAAATACACGTACCGTTGTAATCGGGCGAGTTTCTACATTCAAATGCAATAGGAATTTTTGGGCTAGGTGAATCCGTTCGCGAGATATGGGAGTTTGAAGCCAAGAAATGGTTGAGAAGGCAAAAAATTTTTCGCAATTCTGCTGCTCCAAACGCTTAACCAGATTGCCCTAGGGAAAAAATACACATACCGTTGTGATCGGGCGAGTTTCTACTTTCAGATGCATAAGGAATTTTTGGGTTAGGTCAATCCGTTCGCGAGATATGGGAGTTTGAAGACAAGAAATGGTTGAGAAGGCAAAAAATTTTTCGCAATTCTGCTGCTCCAAACTCTTAACCAGAATGGCCAAGGAAAAAAATACACATACCCTTGTAATCGGGCGAGTTTCTACATTAAGTTACAATAGGAATTTTTGGGTTCGGTCAATCCGTTCGCGAGATATGGGACTTTGAAGCTAAGAAATGGTGGACAAGACAACAAATTTTTCGCACTTCTGCTGCTCCAAACGCTTAACCAGAATGGCCTAGGAAAAAAATACGCATACCGCTGTAATCGTGCGAGTTTCTACTTTCAGCCGCAATAGGAATTTTTGGGTTAGGTCAATCCGTTCGCGAGATATGAGAGTTTGAAGCTAAGAAATGGTTGAGAAGACAACAAATTTTTCGCAATTCTGCTGCTCCAAACGCTTAACCAGAATGGCCTAGGGGAAAAATACACGTACCGTTATAATCGGGCGAATTTCTACTTTCAGACGCAGTAGGAATTTTTCGGTTAAGTCAATCCGTTCGCGATATATGGGAGTTTGAAGCCAAGAAATGGTTGAGAAGGCAAAAAATTTTTCGCAATTCTGCTGCTCCAAACGCTTAACCAGAATGGCCTAGGGGAAAAATACACGTACCGTTGTAATCGGGCGAGTTTCTACATTCAAATGCAATAGGAATTTTTGGGCTAGGTGAATCCGTTCGCGAGATATGGGAGTTTGAAGCCAAGAAATGGTTGAGAAGGCAAAAAATTTTTCGCAATTCTGCTGCTCCAAACGCTTAACCAGATTGCCCTAGGGAAAAAATACACATACCGTTGTAATCGGGCGAGTTTCTACTTTCAGATGCATAAGGAATTTTTGGGTTAGGTCAATCCGTTCGCGAGATATGGGAGTTTGAAGACAAGAAATGGTTGAGAAGGCAAAAAATTTTTCGCAATTCTGCTGCTCCAAACTCTTAACCAGAATGGCCAAGGAAAAATATACACATACCCTTATAATCGGGCGAGTTTCTACATTAAGTTACAATAGGAATTTTTGGGTTCGGTCAATCCGTTCGCGAGATATGGGACTTTGAAGCTAAGAAATGGTTGACAAGACAACAAATTTTTCGCACTTCTGCTGCTCCAAACGCTTAACCAGAATGGCCTAGGAAAAAAATACGCATACCGCTGTAATCGTGCGAGTTTCTACTTTCAGCCGCAATAGTAATTTTTGGGTTAGGTCAATCCGTTCGCGAGATATGAGAGTTTGAAGCTAAGAAATGGTTGAGAAGACAACAAATTTTTCGCAATTCTGCTGCTCCAAACGCTTAACCAGAATGGCCTAGGGGAAAAATACACGTACCGTTGTAATCGGGCGAATTTCTACTTTCAGACGCAATAGGAATTTTTCGGTTAAGTCAATCCGTTCGCGAGATATGGGAGTTTGAAGCCAAGAAATGGTTGAGAAGGCAAAAAATTTTTCTCAATTCTGCTGCTCCAAACGCTTAACCAGATTGCCCTAGGGAAAAAATACACATACCGTTGTAATCGGGCGAGTTTCTACTTTCAGATGCATAAGGAATTTTTGGGTTAGGTCAATCCGTTCGCGAGATATGGGAGTTTGAAGACAAGAAATGGTTGAGAAGGCAAAAAATTTTTCGCAATTCTGCTGCTCCAAACTCTTAACCAGAATGGCCAAGGAAAAAAATACACATACCCTTGTAATCGGGCGAGTTTCTACATTCAGTTACAATAGGAATTTTTGGGTTCGGTCAATCCGTTCGCGAGATATGGGACTTTGAAGCTAAGAAATGGTTGACAAGACAACAAATTTTTCGCACTTCTGCTGCCCCAATCGCTTAACCAGAATGGCCTAGGGGAAAAATACACGTACCGTTGTAATCGTGCGAGTTTCTACTTTCAGCCGCAATAGGAATTTTTGGGTTAGGTCAATCCGTTCGCGAGATATGAGAGTTTGAAGCTAAGAAATGGTTGACAAGACAACAAATTTTTCGCAAATCTGCTGCTCCAAACGCTTAACCAGAATGGCCTAGGAAAAAAATACGCATACCGCTGTAATCGGGCACGTTTCTACTTTCAGATACAATAGGAATTTTTGGGTACGGTCAATCCGTTCGCGAGTTATGGGACTTTGAAGCTAAGAAATGGTTGACAAGACAACAAATTTTTCGCAATTCTGCTGCTCCAATCGCTTAACCAGAATGGCCTAGGGGAAAAATACACGTACCGTTGTAATCGGGCGAGTTTCTACATTCAAATGCAATAGGAATTTTTGGGCTAGGTGAATCCGTTCGCGAGATATGGGAGTTTGAAGCCAAGAAATGGTTGAGAAGGCAAAAAATTTTTCGCAATTCTGCTGCTCCAAACGCTTAACCAGATTGCCCTAGGGAAAAAATACACATACCGTTGTGATCGGGCGAGTTTCTACTTTCAGATGCATAAGGAATTTTTGGGTTAGGTCAATCCGTTCGCGAGATATGGGAGTTTGAAGACAAGAAATGGTTGAGAAGGCAAAAAATTTTTCGCAATTCTGCTGCTCCAAACTCTTAACCAGAATGGCCAAGGAAAAAAATACACATACCCTTGTAATCGGGCGAGTTTCTACATTAAGTTACAATAGGAATTTTTGGGTTCGGTCAATCCGTTCGCGAGATATGGGACTTTGAAGCTAAGAAATGGTGGACAAGACAACAAATTTTTCGCACTTCTGCTGCTCCAAACGCTTAACCAGAATGGCCTAGGAAAAAAATACGCATACCGCTGTAATCGTGCGAGTTTCTACTTTCAGCCGCAATAGGAATTTTTGGGTTAGGTCAATCCGTTCGCGAGATATGAGAGTTTGAAGCTAAGAAATGGTTGAGAAGACAACAAATTTTTCGCAATTCTGCTGCTCCAAACGCTTAACCAGAATGGCCTAGGGGAAAAATACACGTACCGTTGTAATCGGGCGAATTTCTACTTTCAGACGCAGTAGGAATTTTTCGGTTAAGTCAATCCGTTCGCGATATATGGGAGTTTGAAGCCAAGAAATGGTTGAGAAGGCAAAAAATTTTTCGCAATTCTGCTGCTCCAAACGCTTAACCAGATTGCCCTAGGGAAAAAATACACATACCGTTGTAATCGGGCGAGTTTCTACTTTCAGATGCATAAGGAATTTTTGGGTTAGGTCAATCCGTTCGCGAGATATGGGAGTTTGAAGACAAGAAATGGTTGAGAAGGCAAAAAATTTTTCGCAATTCTGCTGCTCCAAACTCTTAACCAGAATGGCCAAGGAAAAAAATACACATACCCTTGTAATCGGGCGAGTTTCTACATTCAGTTACAATAGGAATTTTTGGGTTCGGTCAATCCGTTCGCGAGATATGGGACTTTGAAGCTAAGAAATGGTTGACAAGACTACAAATTTTTCGCACTTCTGCTGCTCCAATCGCTTAACCAGAATGGCCTAGGGGAAAAATACACGTACCGTTGTAATCGTGCGAGTTTCTACTTTCAGCCGCAATAGGAATTTTTGGGTTAGGTCAATCCGTTCGCGAGATATGAGAGTTTGAAGCTAAGAAATGGTTGAGAAGACAACAAATTTGTCGCAAATCTGCTGCTCCAAACGCTTAACCAGAATGGCCTAGGAAAAAAATACGCATACCGCTGTAATCGGGCACGTTTCTACTTTCAGATACAATAGGAATTTTTGGGTACGGTCAATCCGTTCGCGAGTTATGGGACTTTGAAGCTAAGAAATGGTTGACAAGACAACAAATTTTTCGCAATTCTGCTGCTCCAATCGCTTAACCAGAATGGCCTAGGGGAAAAATACACGTACCGTTGTAATCGGGCGAGTTTCTACATTCAAATGCAATAGGAATTTTTGGGCTAGGTGAATCCGTTCGCGAGATATGGGAGTTTGAAGCCAAGAAATGGTTGAGAAGGCAAAAAATTTTTCGCAATTCTGCTGCTCCAAACGCTTAACCAGATTGCCCTAGGGAAAAAATACACATACCGTTGTGATCGGGCGAGTTTCTACTTTCAGATGCATAAGGAATTTTTGGGTTAGGTCAATCCGTTCGCGAGATATGGGAGTTTGAAGACAAGAAATGGTTGAGAAGGCAAAAAATTTTTCGCAATTCTGCTGCTCCAAACTCTTAACCAGAATGGCCAAGGAAAAAAATACACATACCCTTGTAATCGGGCGAGTTTCTACATTAAGTTACAATAGGAATTTTTGGGTTCGGTCAATCCGTTCGCGAGATATGGGACTTTGAAGCTAAGAAATGGTGGACAAGACAACAAATTTTTCGCACTTCTGCTGCTCCAAACGCTTAACCAGAATGGCCTAGGAAAAAAATACGCATACCGCTGTAATCGTGCGAGTTTCTACTTTCAGCCGCAATAGGAATTTTTGGGTTAGGTCAATCCGTTCGCGAGATATGAGAGTTTGAAGCTAAGAAATGGTTGAGAAGACAACAAATTTTTCGCAATTCTGCTGCTCCAAACGCTTAACCAGAATGGCCTAGGGGAAAAATACACGTACCGTTGTAATCGGGCGAATTTCTACTTTCAGACGCAGTAGGAATTTTTCGGTTAAGTCAATCCGTTCGCGATATATGGGAGTTTGAAGCCAAGAAATGGTTGAGAAGGCAAAAAATTTTTCGCAATTCTGCTGCTCCAAACGCTTAACCAGATTGCCCTAGGGAAAAAATACACATACCGTTGTAATCGGGCGAGTTTCTACTTTCAGATGCATAAGGAATTTTTGGGTTAGGTCAATCCGTTCGCGAGATATGGGAGTTTGAAGACAAGAAATGGTTGAGAAGGCAAAAAATTTTTCGCAATTCTGCTGCTCCAAACTCTTAACCAGAATGGCCAAGGAAAAAAATACACATACCCTTGTAATCGGGCGAGTTTCTACATTCAGTTACAATAGGAATTTTTGGGTTCGGTCAATCCGTTCGCGAGATATGGGACTTTGAAGCTAAGAAATGGTTGACAAGACTACAAATTTTTCGCACTTCTGCTGCTCCAATCGCTTAACCAGAATGGCCTAGGGGAAAAATACACGTACCGTTGTAATCGTGCGAGTTTCTACTTTCAGCCGCAATAGGAATTTTTGGGTTAGGTCAATCCGTTCGCGAGATATGAGAGTTTGAAGCTAAGAAATGGTTGAGAAGACAACAAATTTGTCGCAAATCTGCTGCTCCAAACGCTTAACCAGAATGGCCTAGGAAAAAAATACGCATACCGCTGTAATCGGGCACGTTTCTACTTTCAGATACAATAGGAATTTTTGGGTACGGTCAATCCGTTCGCGAGTTATGGGACTTTGAAGCTAAGAAATGGTTGACAAGACAACAAATTTTTCGCAATTCTGCTGCTCCAATCGCTTAACCAGAATGGCCTAGGGGAAAAATACACGTACCGTTGTAATCGGGCGAGTTTCTACATTCAAATGCAATAGGAATTTTTGGGCTAGGTGAATCCGTTCGCGAGATATGGGAGTTTGAAGCCAAGAAATGGTTGAGAAGGCAAAAAATTTTTCGCAATTCTGCTGCTCCAAACGCTTAACCAGATTGCCCTAGGGAAAAAATACACATACCGTTGTGATCGGGCGAGTTTCTACTTTCAGATGCATAAGGAATTTTTGGGTTAGGTCAATCCGTTCGCGAGATATGGGAGTTTGAAGACAAGAAATGGTTGAGAAGGCAAAAAATTTTTCGCAATTCTGCTGCTCCAAACTCTTAACCAGAATGGCCAAGGAAAAAAATACACATACCCTTGTAATCGGGCGAGTTTCTACATTAAGTTACAATAGGAATTTTTGGGTTCGGTCAATCCGTTCGCGAGATATGGGACTTTGAAGCTAAGAAATGGTGGACAAGACAACAAATTTTTCGCACTTCTGCTGCTCCAAACGCTTAACCAGAATGGCCTAGGAAAAAAATACGCATACCGCTGTAATCGTGCGAGTTTCTACTTTCAGCCGCAATAGGAATTTTTGGGTTAGGTCAATCCGTTCGCGAGATATGAGAGTTTGAAGCTAAGAAATGGTTGAGAAGACAACAAATTTTTCGCAATTCTGCTGCTCCAAACGCTTAACCAGAATGGCCTAGGGGAAAAATACACGTACCGTTGTAATCGGGCGAATTTCTACTTTCAGACGCAGTAGGAATTTTTCGGTTAAGTCAATCCGTTCGCGAGATATGAGAGTTTGAAGCTAAGAAATGGTTGAGAAGACAACAAATTTTTCGCAATTCTGCTGCTCCAATCGCTTAACCAGAATGGCCTAGGGGAAAAATACACGTACCGTTGTAATCGGGCGAGTTTCTACATTCAAATGCAATAGGAATTTTGGGCTAGGTGAATCCGTTCGCGAGATATGGGAGTTTGAAGCCAAGAAATGGTTGAGAAGGCAAAAAATTTTTCGCAATTCTGCTGCTCCAAACGCTTAACCAGATTGCCCTAGGGAAAAAATACACATACCGTTGTAATCGGGCGAGTTTCTACTTTCAGATGCAATAGGAATTTTTCGGTTAGGTCAATCCGTTCGCGAGATATGGGAGTTTGAAGCCACGAAATGGTTGAGAAGGCAAAAAATTTTTCGCAATTCTACTGCTCCAAACTCTTAACCAGAATGGCCTAGGGAAAAAATACACATACCGTTGTAAACGGGCGAGTTTCTACTTTCAAATGCAATAGGAATTTTTGGGTTAGGTCCATCCGTTCGCGAGATATGAGAGTTTGAATCTAAGAAATGGTTGAGAAGGCAAAAAATTTTTTGCAATTCTGCTGCTCCAAACGCTTAACCAGAATGCCCTAGGGAAAAAATACACATACCGTTGTAATCGGGCGAGTTTCTACTTTCAGAAGCAACAGGAATTTTTGGGTTAGGTCAATCCGTTCGCGAGATATGGGACTTTGAAGATAAGAAATGGTTGACAAGACAACAAATTTTTCGCAATTCTGCTGCTCCAATCGCTTAACCAGAATGGCCTAGGGGAAAAATAGACGTACCGTTGTAATCGTGCGAGTTTCTACTTTCAGCCGCAATAGGAATTTTTGGGTTAGGTCAATCCGTTCGCGAGATATGAGAGTTTGAAGCTAAGAAATGGTTGAGAAGACAACAAATTTTTCGCAAATCTGCTGCTCCAAACGCTTAACCAGAATGGCCTAGGAAAAAAATACGCATACCGCTGTAATCGGGCACGTTTCTACTTTCAGATACACTAGGAATTTTTGGGTTCGGTCAATCCGTTCGCGAGATATGGGACTTTGAAGCTAAGAAATGGTTGACAAGACAACAAATTTTTTGCACTTCTGCTGCTCCAATCGCTTAACCAGAATGGCCTAGGGGAAAAATACACGTACCGTTGTAATCGGGCGAATTTCTACTTTCAGACGCAATAGGAATTTTTCGGTTAAGTCAATCCGTTCGCGAGATATGGGAGTTTGAAGCCAAGAAATGGTTGAGAAGGCAAAAAATTTTTCGCAATTCTGCTGCTCCAAACGGTTAACCAGATTGCCCTAGGGAAAAAATACACATACCGTTGTAATCGGGCGAGTTTCTACTTTCAGATGCATAAGGAATTTTTGGGTTAGGTCAATCCGTTCGCGAGATATGGGAGTTTGAAGAGAAGAAATGGTTGAGAAGGCAAAAAATTTTTCGCAATTCTGCTGCTCCAAACTCTTAACCAGAATGGCCAAGGAAAAAAATACACATACCCTTGTAATCGGGCGAGTTTCTACATTCAGTTACAATAGGAATTTTTGGGTTCGGTCAATCCGTTCGCGAGATATGGGACTTTGAAGCTAAGAAATGGTTGACAAGACAACAAATTTTTCGCACTTCTGCTGCTCCAATCGCTTAACCAGAATGGCCTAGGGGAAAAATACACGTACCATTGTAATCGGGCGAGTTTCTACTTTCAGACGCAATAGGAATTTTTCGGTTAGGTCAATCCGTTCGCGAGATATGGGAGTTTGAAGCCAAGAAATGGTTGAGAAGGCAAAAAATTTTTCGCAATTCTACTGCTCCAAACTCTTAACCAGAATGGCCTAGGGAAAAAATACACATACCGTTGTAAACGGGCGAGTTTCTACTTTCAAATGCAATAGGAATTTTTGGGTTAGGTCCATCCGTTCGCGAGATATGAGAGTTTGAATCTAAGAAATGGTTGAGAAGGCAAAAAATTTTTTGCAATTCTGCTGCTCCAAACGCTTAACCAGAATGCCCTAGGGAAAAAATACACACACCGTTGTAATCGGGCGAGTTTCTACTTTCAGATGCAATAGGAATTTTTGGGTTAGGACAATCCGTTCGCGAGATATGGGAGTTTGAAGCCAAGAAATGGTTGAGAAGGCAAAAAATTTTTCGCAATTCTGCTGCTCCAAACGCTTAACCAGAATGCCCTAGGGAAAAAATACACACACCGTTGTAATCGGGCGAGTTTCTACTTTCAGATGCAATAGGAATTTTTGGGTTAGGACAATCCGTTCGCGAGATATGGGAGTTTGAAGCCAAGAAATGGTTGAGAAGGCAAAAAATTTTTCGCAATTCTGCTGCTCCAAACGCAAAATCAGAATGGCCTAGGGAAAAAATACACATACCGTTGTAATCGGGCGAGTTTCTACTTTCAGACGCAACAGGAATTTTTGGGTTAGGTCAATCCGTTCGCGAGATATGGGACTTTGAAGCTAAGAAATGGTTGACAAGACAACAAATTTTTCGCACTTCTGCTGCTCCAATCGCTTAACCAGTATTGCCTAGGGGAAAAATACACGTACCGTTGTAATCGTGCGAGTTTCTACTTTCAGATGCAATAGGAATTTTTGGGTTAGGACAATCCGTTCGCGAGATATGGGAGTTTGAAGCCAAGAAATGTTTGAGAAGGCAAAAAATATTTCGCAATTCTGCTGCTCCAAACGCTTAACCAGAATGGCCTAGGGGAAAAATACACATACCGTTGTAATCGGGAGAGTTTCTACTTTCAGACGCATACGGAATTTTTGGGTTAGGTCAATCCGTTCGCGAGATATGGGAGTTTGAAGACAAGAAATGGTTGAGAAGGCAAAAAATTTTTCGCAATTCTGCTGCTCCGGACGCTTAACCAGAATGCCTTAGGGAAAAAATACACATACCGTTGTAATCGGGCGAGTTTCTACTTTCAGATACATAAGGAATTTTTGGGTTAGTTCAATCCGTTCGCGAGATATGGGAGTTTGAAGCTAAGAAATGGTTGAGAAGACAACAAATTTTTCGCAAATCTGCTACTCCAAACGCTTAACCAGAATGGCCTAGGGAATAAATACGCATACCGTTGTAATCGGGCGAGTTTCTACTTTCAGATACAATAGGAATTTTTGGGTTCGGTCAATCCGTTCGCGAGATATGGGACTTTGAAGCTAAGAAATGGTTGACAAGACAACAAATTTTTCGCACTTCTGCTGCTCCAATCGCTTAACCAGAATGGCCTAGGGGAAAAATACACGTACCGTTGTAATCGTGCGAGTTTCTACTTTCAGCCGCAATAGGAATTTTTGGGTTAGGTCAATCCGTTCGCGAGATATGAGAGTTTGAAGCTAAGAAATGGTTGAGAAGACAACAAATTTTTCGCAAATCTGCTGCTCCAAACGCTTAACCAGAATGGCCTAGGAAAAAAATACGCATACCGCTGTAATCGGGCACGTTTCTACTTTCAGATACAATAGGAATTTTTGGGTTCGGTCAATCCGTTCGCGAGTTATGGGACTTTGAAGCTAAGAAATGGTTGACAAGACAACAAATTTTTCGCAATTCTGCTGCTCCAATCGCTTAACCAGAATGGCCTAGGGGAAAAATACACGTACCGTTGTAATCGGGCGAGTTTCTACATTCAAATGCAATAGGAATTTTTGGGCTAGGTGAATCCGTTCGCGAGATATGGGAGTTTGAAGCCAAGAAATGGTTAAGAAGGCAAAAAATTTTTCGCAATTCTGCTGCTCCAAACGCTTAACTAGGTTGCCCTAGGGAAAAAATACACATACCGTTGTAATCGGGCGAGTTTCTACTTTCAGATGCATAAGGAATTTTTGGGTTAGGTCAATCCGTTCGCGAGATATGGGAGTTTGAAGACAAGAAATGTTTGAGAAGGCAAAAAATTTTTCGCAATTCTGCTGCTCCAAACTCTTAACCAGAATGGCCAAGGAAAAAAATACACATACCCTTGTAATCGGGCGAGTTTCTACATTCAGTTACAATAGGAATTTTTGGGTTCGGTCAATCCGTTCGCGAGATATGGGACTTTGAAGCTAAGAAATGGTTGACAAGACAAAAAATTTTTCGCACTTCTGCTGCTCCAATCGCTTAACCAGAATGGCCTAGGGGAAAAATACACGTACCGTTGTAATCGGGCGAGTTTCTACTTTCAGACGCAATAGGAATTTTTGGGTTAGGTCAATCCGTTCGCGAGATATGGGAGTTTGAAGCCAAGAAATGGTTGACAAGACAACAAATTTTTCGCACTTCTGCTGCTCCAATCGCTTAACCAGAATGGCCAAGGAAAAAAATACACATGCCCCTGTAATCGGGCGAGTTTCTACATTCAGTTACAATAGGAACTTTTGGGTTCGGTCAATCCGTTCGCGAGATATGGGACTTTGAAGCTAAGAAATGGTTGACAAGACAAAAAATTTTTCGCACTTCTGCTGCACCAATCGCTTAACCAGAATGGCCTAGGGGAAAAATACACGTACCGTTGTAATCGGGCGAGTTTCTACTTTCAGACGCAATAGGAATTTTTGGGTTAGGTCAATCCGTTCGCGAGATATGGGAGTTTGAAGCCAAGAAATGGTTGACAAGACAACAAATTTTTCGCACTTCTGCTGCTCCAATCGCTTAACCAGAATGGCCAAGGAAAAAAATACACATGCCCCTGTAATCGGGCGAGTTTCTACATTCAGTTACAATAGGAACTTTTGGGTTCGGTCAATCCGTTCGCGAGATATGGGACTTTGAAGCTAAGAAATTGTTGACAAGACAACAAATTTTTCGCACTTCTGCTGCTCCAATCGCTTAACCAGAATGGCCTAGGGGAAAAATACACGTACCGTTGTAATCGGGCGAGTTTCTACTTTCAGACGCAATAGGAATTTTTGGGTTAGGTCAATCCGTTCGCGAGATATGGGAGTTTGAAGCCAAGAAATGGTTGACAAGACAACAAATTTTTCGCACTTCTGCTGCTCCAATCGCTTAACCAGAATGGCCAAGGAAAAAAATACACATGCCCCTGTAATCGGGCGAGTTTCTACATTCAGTTACAATAGGAACTTTTGGGTTCGGTCAATCCGTTCGCGAGATATGGGACTTTGAAGCTAAGAAATGGTTGACAAGACAAAAAATTTTTCGCACTTCTGCTGCACCAATCGCTTAACCAGAATGGCCTAGGGGAAAAATACACGTACCGTTGTAATCGGGCGAGTTTCTACTTTCAGACGCAATAGGAATTTTTCGGTTAGGTCAATCCGTTCGCGAGATATGGGAGTTTGAAGGCAAGAAATGGTTGAGAAGGCAAAAAATTTTTCGCAATTCTACTGCTCCAAACTCTTAACCAGAATGGGCTGGGGAAAAAATACACCTACCGTTGTAATCCGGCGAGTTTCTACATTCAGTTAAAATAGGAATTTTTGGGTTCGGTCAATCCGTTCGCGAGATATGGGACTTTGAAGCTAAGAAATGGTTGACAAGACAACAAATTTTTCGCAAATCTGCTACTCCAAACGCTTAACCAGAATGGCCTAGGGAATAAATACGCATACCGTTGTAATCGGGCGAGTTTCTACTTTCAGATACAATAGGAATTTTTGGGTTAGGTCCATCCGTTCGCGAGATATGAGAGTTTGAAGCTAAGAAATGGTTGACAAGACAACAAATTTTTCGCACTTCTGCTGCTCCAATCGCTTAACCAGAATGGCCTAGGGAAAAAATACACATATCGTTGTAATCGGGCGAGTTTCTACTTTCAGATGCAATAGGAATTTTTGGGTTAGGACAATCCGTTCGCGAGATATGGGAGTTTGAAGCCAAGAAATGGTTGAGAAGGCAAAAAATTTTTCGCAATTCTGCTGCTCCAAACGCTTAACCAGAATGGCCTAGGGAAAAAATACACATATCGTTGTAATCGGGCGAGTTTCTACTTTCAGATACAATAGGAATTTTTGGGTTCGGTCAATCCGTTCGCGAGATATGGGACTTTGAAGCTAAGAAATGGTTGACAAGACAGCAAATTTTTCGCACTTCTGCTGCTCCAATCGCTTAACCAGAATGGCCTAGGGGAAAAATACACGTACCGTTGTAACCGGGCGAGTTTCTACTTTCAGATGCATAAGGAATTTTTGGGTTAGGTCAATCCGTTCGCGAGACATGGGAGTTTGAAGCCAAGAAATGGTTGAGAAGGCAAAAAATTTTTCGCAATTCTGCTGCTCCAAACGCTTAACCAGAATGGCCTACGGAAAAAATACACATACCGTTGTAATCGGGCGAGTTTCTACTTTCAGACGCAACAGGAACTTTTGGGTTAGGTCAATCCGTTCGCGAGATATGGGACTTTGAAGCTAAGGAATGGTTGACAAGACAACAAATTTTTCGCACTTCTGCTGCTCCAATCGCTTAACCAGAATGGCCTAGGGGAAAAATACACGTACCGTTGTAACCGGGCGAGTTTCTACTTTCAGATGCATAAGGAATTTTTGGGTTAGGTCAATCCGTTCGCGAGACATGGGAGTTTGAAGCCAAGAAATGGTTGGGAAGGCAAAAAATTTTTCGCAATTCTACTGCTCCAAACTCTTAACCAGAATGGCCTAGGGAAAAAATACACATACCGTTGTAATCGGGCGAGTTTCTACTTTCAAACGCAATAGGAATTTTTGGGTTAGGTCCATCCGTTCGCGAGATATGAGAGTTTGAAGCTAAGAGATGGTTGAGAAGGCAAAAAATTTTTCGCAATTCTGCTGCTCCAAACGCTTAACCAGAATGCCCTAGGGAAAAAATACACATACCGTTGTAATCGGGCGAGTTTCTACTTTCAGATGCAATAGGAATTTTTGGGTTAGACAATCCGTTCGCGAGATATGGGAGTTTGAAGCCAAGAAATGGTTGAGAAGGCAAAAAATTTTTCGCACTTCTGCTGCTCCAATCGCTTAACCAGAATGGCCTAGGGGAAAAATACACGTACCGTTGTAATCGGGCGAGTTTCTACTTTCAAATGCAATAGGAATTTTTGGGTTCGGTCAATCCGTTCGCGAGATATGGGACTTTGAAGCTAAGAAATTGTTGACAAGACAACAAATTTTTCGCACTTCTGCTGCTCCAATCGCTTAACCAGAATGGCCTAGGGGAAAAATACACGTACCGTTGTAATCGGGCGAGTTTCTACTTTCAGACGCAATAGGAATTTTTGGGTTAGGTCAATCCGTTCGCGAGATATGGGAGTTTGAAGCCAAGAAATGGTTGACAAGACAACAAATTTTTCGCACTTCTGCTGCTCCAATCGCTTAACCAGAATGGCCTAGGGGAAAAATACACGTACCGTTGTAACCGGGCGAGTTTCTACTTTCAGATGCATAAGGAATTTTTGGGTTAGGTCAATCCGTTCGCGAGACATGGGAGTTTGAAGCCAAGAAATGGTTGGGAAGGCAAAAAATTTTTCGCAATTCTACTGCTCCAAACTCTTAACCAGAATGGCCTAGGGAAAAAATACACATACCGTTGTAATCGGGCGAGTTTCTACTTTCAAACGCAATAGGAATTTTTGGGTTAGGTCCATCCGTTCGCGAGATATGAGAGTTTGAAGCTAAGAGATGGTTGAGAAGGCAAAAAATTTTTCGCAATTCTGCTGCTCCAAACGCTTAACCAGAATGCCCTAGGGAAAAAATACACATACCGTTGTAATCGGGCGAGTTTCTACTTTCAGATGCAATAGGAATTTTTGGGTTAGACAATCCGTTCGCGAGATATGGGAGTTTGAAGCCAAGAAATGGTTGAGAAGGCAAAAAATTTTTCGCACTTCTGCTGCTCCAATCGCTTAACCAGAATGGCCTAGGGGAAAAATACACGTACCGTTGTAATCGGGCGAGTTTCTACTTTCAAATGCAATAGGAATTTTTGGGTTCGGTCAATCCGTTCGCGAGATATGGGACTTTGAAGCTAAGAAATTGTTGACAAGACAACAAATTTTTCGCACTTCTGCTGCTCCAAACGCTTAACCAGAATGCCCTAGGGAAAAAATACACATACCGTTGTAATCGGGCGAGTTTCTACTTTCAGATGCAATAGGAATTTTTGGGTTAGACAATCCGTTCGCGAGATATGGGAGTTTGAAGCCAAGAAATGGTTGAGAAGGCAAAAAATTTTTCGCACTTCTGCTGCTCCAATCGCTTAACCAGAATGGCCTAGGGGAAAAATACACGTACCGTTGTAATCGGGCGAGTTTCTACTTTCAAATGCAATAGGAATTTTTGGGTTCGGTCAATCCGTTCGCGAGATATGGGACTTTGAAGCTAAGAAATTGTTGACAAGACAACAAATTTTTCGCACTTCTGCTGCTCCAATCGCTTAACCAGAATGCCCTAGGGAAAAAATACACATACCGTTGTAATCGGGCGAGTTTCTACTTTCAGATGCAATAGGAATTTTTGGGTTAGACAATCCGTTCGCGAGATATGGGAGTTTGAAGCCAAGAAATGGTTGAGAAGGCAAAAAATTTTTCGCACTTCTGCTGCTCCAATCGCTTAACCAGAATGGCCTAGGGGAAAAATACACGTACCGTTGTAATCGGGCGAGTTTCTACTTTCAAATGCAATAGGAATTTTTGGGTTCGGTCAATCCGTTCGCGAGATATGGGACTTTGAAGCTAAGAAATTGTTGACAAGACAACAAATTTTTCGCACTTCTGCTGCTCCAATCGCTTAACCAGAATGGCCTAGGGGAAAAATACACGTACCGTTGTAATCGGGCGAGTTTCTACTTTCAGACGCAATAGGAATTTTTGGGTTAGGTCAATCCGTTCGCGAGATATGGGAGTTTGAAGCCAAGAAATGGTTGACAAGACAACAAATTTTTCGCACTTCTGCTGCTCCAATCGCTTAACCAGAATGGCCAAGGAAAAAAATACACATGCCCCTGTAATCGGGCGAGTTTCTACATTCAGTTACAATAGGAACTTTTGGGTTCGGTCAATCCGTTCGCGAGATATGGGACTTTGAAGCTAAGAAATGGTTGACAAGACAAAAAATTTTTCGCACTTCTGCTGCACCAATCGCTTAACCAGAATGGCCTAGGGGAAAAATACACGTACCGTTGTAATCGGGCGAGTTTCTACTTTCAGACGCAATAGGAATTTTTCGGTTAGGTCAATCCGTTCGCGAGATATGGGAGTTTGAAGGCAAGAAATGGTTGAGAAGGCAAAAAATTTTTCGCAATTCTACTGCTCCAAACTCTTAACCAGAATGGGCTGGGGAAAAAATACACCTACCGTTGTAATCCGGCGAGTTTCTACATTCAGTTAAAATAGGAATTTTTGGGTTCGGTCAATCCGTTCGCGAGATATGGGACTTTGAAGCTAAGAAATGGTTGACAAGACAACAAATTTTTCGCAAATCTGCTACTCCAAACGCTTAACCAGAATGGCCTAGGGAATAAATACGCATACCGTTGTAATCGGGCGAGTTTCTACTTTCAGATACAATAGGAATTTTTGGGTTAGGTCCATCCGTTCGCGAGATATGAGAGTTTGAAGCTAAGAAATGGTTGACAAGACAACAAATTTTTCGCACTTCTGCTGCTCCAATCGCTTAACCAGAATGGCCTAGGGGAAAAATACACGTACCGTTGTAATCGGGCGAGTTTCTACTTTCAGATACAATAGGAATTTTTGGGTTCGGTCAATCCGTTCGCGAGATATGGGACTTTGAAGCTAAGAAATGGTTGACAAGACAGCAAATTTTTCGCACTTCTGCTGCTCCAATCGCTTAACCAGAATGGCCTAGGGGAAAAATACACGTACCGTTGTAACCGGGCGAGTTTCTACTTTCAGATGCATAAGGAATTTTTGGGTTAGGTCAATCCGTTCGCGAGACATGGGAGTTTGAAGCCAAGAAATGGTTGAGAAGGCAAAAAATTTTTCGCAATTCTGCTGCTCCAAACGCTTAACCAGAATGGCCTACGGAAAAAATACACATACCGTTGTAATCGGGCGAGTTTCTACTTTCAGACGCAACAGGAACTTTTGGGTTAGGTCAATCCGTTCGCGAGATATGGGACTTTGAAGCTAAGGAATGGTTGACAAGACAACAAATTTTTCGCACTTCTGCTGCTCCAATCGCTTAACCAGAATGGCCTAGGGGAAAAATACACGTACCGTTGTAACCGGGCGAGTTTCTACTTTCAGATGCATAAGGAATTTTTGGGTTAGGTCAATCCGTTCGCGAGACATGGGAGTTTGAAGCCAAGAAATGGTTGGGAAGGCAAAAAATTTTTCGCAATTCTACTGCTCCAAACTCTTAACCAGAATGGCCTAGGGAAAAAATACACATACCGTTGTAATCGGGCGAGTTTCTACTTTCAAATGCAATAGGAATTTTTGGGTTAGGTCCATCCGTTCGCGAGATATGAGAGTTTGAAGCTAAGAGATGGTTGAGAAGGCAAAAAATTTTTCGCAATTCTGCTGCTCCAAACGCTTAACCAGAATGCCCTAGGGAAAAAATACACATACCGTTGTAATCGGGCGAGTTTCTACTTTCAGATGCAATAGGAATTTTTGGGTTAGACAATCCGTTCGCGAGATATGGGAGTTTGAAGCCAAGAAATGGTTGAGAAGGCAAAAAATTTTTCGCACTTCTGCTGCTCCAATCGCTTAACCAGAATGGCCTAGGGGAAAAATACACGTACCGTTGTAATCGGGCGAGTTTCTACTTTCAAATGCAATAGGAATTTTTGGGTTAGGTCAATCCGTTCGCGAGATATGGGACTTTGAAGCTAAGAAATGGTTGACAAGACAACAAATTTTTCGGAATTCTGCTGCTCCAATCGCTTAACCAGAATGGCCTAGGGGAAAAATACACTTACCGTTGTAATCGGGCGAGTTTCTACTTTCAGACGCAATAGGAATTTTTCGGTTAAGTCAATCCGTTCGCGAGAAATGGGAGTTTGAAGCCAAGAAATGGTTGAGCAGGCAAAAAATTTTTCGCAATTCTACGGCTCCAAACTCTTAACCAGAATGGGCTAGGGAAAAAATACACATACCGTTGTAATCGGGAGAGTTTCTACTTTCAGACGCAACAGGAATTTTTGGGTTTGGTCAATCCGTTCGCGAGATATGGAGTTTGAAGCCAAGAAATGGTTGAGAAGGCAACAAATTTTTCGCAATTCTGCTCCTCCAAACGCTTAACCAGAATGGCCTAGGGAAAAAATACACATACCGTTGTAATCGGGCGAGTTTCTACTTTCAAATGCAATAGGAATTTTTGGGTTAGTTCAATCCGTTCGCGAGAAATGGGAGTTTGAAGCCAAGAAATGGTTGAGAAGGCAAAAAATTTTTCGCAATTCTACGGCTCCAAACTCTTAACCAGAATGGGCTAGGGAAAAAATACACATACCGTTGTAATCGGGAGAGTTTCTACTTTCAGACGCAACAGGAATTTTTGGGTTTGGTCAATCCGTTCGCGAGATATGGAGTTTGAAGCCAAGAAATGGTTGAGAAGGCAACAAATTTTTCGCAATTCTGCTCCTCCAAACGCTTAACCAGGATGGCCTAGGGAAAAAATACACATACCGTTGTAATCGGGCGAGTTTCTACTTTCAAATGCAATAGGAATTTTTGGGTTAGTTCAATCCGTTCGCGAGACATGGGAGTTTGAAGCCAAGAAATGGTTGGGAGGGCAAAAAATTTTTCGCAATTCTACTGCTCCAAACTCTTAACCAGAATGGGCTAGGGAAAAAATACACATACCGTTGTAATCGGGAGAGTTTCTACTTTCAGACGCAACAGGAATTTTTGGGTTTGGTCAATCCGTTCGCGAGATATGGAGTTTGAAGCCAAGAAATGGTTGAGAAGGCAACAAATTTTTCGCAATTCTGCTCCTCCAAACGCTTAACCAGAATGGCCTAGGGAAAAAATACACATACCGTTGTAATCTGGCGAGTCTCTACTTTCAGTTACAATAGGAATTTTTGGGTTCGGTCAATCCGTTCGCGAGATATGGGACCTTGAAGCTAAGAAATGGTTGACAAGAAAACAAATTTTTCGCACTTCTGCTGCTCAAATCGCTTAACCAGAATGCCCTAGGGGAAAAATACACGTACCGTTGTAACCGGGCGAGTTTCTACTTTCAGATGCATAAGGAATTTTTGGGTTATGTCAATCCGTTCGCGAGACATGGGAGTTTGAAGCCAAGAAATGGTTGAGAAGGCAAAAAATTTTTCGTAATTCTGCTGCTCCAAACACTTAACCAGAATGGCCTAGGGAAAAAATACACATACCGTTGTAATCGGGCGAGTTTCTACTTTCAGATACAATACGAATTTTTGGGTTCGGTCAATCCGTTCGCGAGATATGGGTCTTTGAAGCTAAGAAATGGTTGACAAGAAAACAAATTTTTCGCACTTCTGCTGCTCAAATCGCTTAACCAGAATGCCCTAGGGGAAAAATACACGTACCGTTGTAACCGGGCGAGTTTCTACTTTCAAATGCAATAGGAATTTTTGGGTTAGGTCCATCCGTTCGCGAGATATGAGAGTTTGAAGCTAAGAAATGGTTGAGAAGGCAAAAAATTTTTTGCAATTCTGCTGCTCCAAACGCTTAACCAGAATGCCCTAGGGGAAAAATACACATACCGTTGTAATCGGGCGAGTTTCTACTTTCAGATGCAATAGGAATTATTGGGTTAGGACAATCCGTTCGCGAGATATGGGACTTTGAAGCGAAGAAATGGTTGACAAGACAACAAATTTTTCGCACTTCTGCTGCTCCAATCGCTTAAGCAGAATGGCCTAGGGGAAAAATACACGTACCGTTGTAACCGGGCGAGTTTCTACTTTCAGATGCATAAGGAATTTTTGGGTTAGGTCAATCCGTTCGCGAGACATGGGAGTTTGAAGCCAAGAAATGGTTGAGAAGGCAAAAAATTTTTCGCAATTCTGCTGCTCCAAACGCTTAACCAGAATGGCCTACGGAAAAAATACACATACCGTTGTAATCGGGCGAGTTTCTACTTTCAGACGCAACAGGAACTTTTGGGTTAGGTCAATCCGTTCGCGAGATATGGGACTTTGAAGCTAAGGAATGGTTGACAAGACAACAAATTTTTCGCACTTCTGCTGCTCCAATCGCTTAACCAGAATGGCCTAGGGGAAAAATACACGTACCGTTGTAACCGGGCGAGTTTCTACTTTCAGATGCATAAGGAATTTTTGGGTTAGGTCAATCCGTTCGCGAGACATGGGAGTTTGAAGCCAAGAAATGGTTGGGAAGGCAAAAAATTTTTCGCAATTCTACTGCTCCAAACTCTTAACCAGAATGGCCTAGGGAAAAAATACACATACCGTTGTAATCGGGCGAGTTTCTACTTTCAAACGCAATAGGAATTTTTGGGTTAGGTCCATCCGTTCGCGAGATATGAGAGTTTGAAGCTAAGAGATGGTTGAGAAGGCAAAAAATTTTTCGCAATTCTGCTGCTCCAAACGCTTAACCAGAATGCCCTAGGGAAAAAATACACATACCGTTGTAATCGGGCGAGTTTCTACTTTCAGATGCAATAGGAATTTTTGGGTTAGACAATCCGTTCGCGAGATATGGGAGTTTGAAGCCAAGAAATGGTTGAGAAGGCAAAAAATTTTTCGCACTTCTGCTGCTCCAATCGCTTAACCAGAATGGCCTAGGGGAAAAATACACGTACCGTTGTAATCGGGCGAGTTTCTACTTTCAAATGCAATAGGAATTTTTGGGTTCGGTCAATCCGTTCGCGAGATATGGGACTTTGAAGCTAAGAAATTGTTGACAAGACAACAAATTTTTCGCACTTCTGCTGCTCCAATCGCTTAACCAGAATGGCCTAGGGGAAAAATACACGTACCGTTGTAATCGGGCGAGTTTCTACTTTCAGACGCAATAGGAATTTTTGGGTTAGGTCAATCCGTTCGCGAGATATGGGAGTTTGAAGCCAAGAAATGGTTGACAAGACAACAAATTTTTCGCACTTCTGCTGCTCCAATCGCTTAACCAGAATGGCCTAGGGGAAAAATACACGTACCGTTGTAACCGGGCGAGTTTCTACTTTCAGATGCATAAGGAATTTTTGGGTTAGGTCAATCCGTTCGCGAGACATGGGAGTTTGAAGCCAAGAAATGGTTGGGAAGGCAAAAAATTTTTCGCAATTCTACTGCTCCAAACTCTTAACCAGAATGGCCTAGGGAAAAAATACACATACCGTTGTAATCGGGCGAGTTTCTACTTTCAAACGCAATAGGAATTTTTGGGTTAGGTCCATCCGTTCGCGAGATATGAGAGTTTGAAACTAAGAGATGGTTGAGAAGGCAAAAAATTTTTCGCAATTCTGCTGCTCCAAACGCTTAACCAGAATGGCCTAGGGAAAAAATACACATACCGTTGTAATCGGGCGAGTTTCTACTTTCAGATACAATACGAATTTTTGGGTTCGGTCAATCCGTTCGCGAGATATGGGTCTTTGAAGCTAAGAAATGGTTGACAAGAAAACAAATTTTTCGCACTTCTGCTGCTCAAATCGCTTAACCAGAATGCCCTAGGGGAAAAATACACGTACCGTTGTAACCGGGCGAGTTTCTACTTTCAAATGCAATAGGAATTTTTGGGTTAGGTCCATCCGTTCGCGAGATATGAGAGTTTGAAGCTAAGAAATGGTTGAGAAGGCAAAAAATTTTTTGCAATTCTGCTGCTCCAAACGCTTAACCAGAATGCCCTAGGGGAAAAATACACATACCGTTGTAATCGGGCGAGTTTCTACTTTCAGATGCAATAGGAATTATTGGGTTAGGACAATCCGTTCGCGAGATATGGGACTTTGAAGCGAAGAAATGGTTGACAAGACAACAAATTTTTCGCACTTCTGCTGCTCCAATCGCTTAAGCAGAATGGCCTAGGGGAAAAATACACGTACCGTTGTAACCGGGCGAGTTTCTACTTTCAGATGCATAAGGAATTTTTGGGTTAGGTCAATCCGTTCGCGAGACATGGGAGTTTGAAGCCAAGAAATGGTTGAGAAGGCAAAAAATTTTTCGCAATTCTGCTGCTCCAAACGCTTAACCAGAATGGCCTACGGAAAAAATACACATACCGTTGTAATCGGGCGAGTTTCTACTTTCAGACGCAACAGGAACTTTTGGGTTAGGTCAATCCGTTCGCGAGATATGGGACTTTGAAGCTAAGGAATGGTTGACAAGACAACAAATTTTTCGCACTTCTGCTGCTCCAATCGCTTAACCAGAATGGCCTAGGGGAAAAATACACGTACCGTTGTAACCGGGCGAGTTTCTACTTTCAGATGCATAAGGAATTTTTGGGTTAGGTCAATCCGTTCGCGAGACATGGGAGTTTGAAGCCAAGAAATGGTTGGGAAGGCAAAAAATTTTTCGCAATTCTACTGCTCCAAACTCTTAACCAGAATGGCCTAGGGAAAAAATACACATACCGTTGTAATCGGGCGAGTTTCTACTTTCAAACGCAATAGGAATTTTTGGGTTAGGTCCATCCGTTCGCGAGATATGAGAGTTTGAAGCTAAGAGATGGTTGAGAAGGCAAAAAATTTTTCGCAATTCTGCTGCTCCAAACGCTTAACCAGAATGCCCTAGGGAAAAAATACACATACCGTTGTAATCGGGCGAGTTTCTACTTTCAGATGCAATAGGAATTTTTGGGTTAGACAATCCGTTCGCGAGATATGGGAGTTTGAAGCCAAGAAATGGTTGAGAAGGCAAAAAATTTTTCGCACTTCTGCTGCTCCAATCGCTTAACCAGAATGGCCTAGGGGAAAAATACACGTACCGTTGTAATCGGGCGAGTTTCTACTTTCAAATGCAATAGGAATTTTTGGGTTCGGTCAATCCGTTCGCGAGATATGGGACTTTGAAGCTAAGAAATTGTTGACAAGACAACAAATTTTTCGCACTTCTGCTGCTCCAATCGCTTAACCAGAATGGCCTAGGGGAAAAATACACGTACCGTTGTAATCGGGCGAGTTTCTACTTTCAGACGCAATAGGAATTTTTGGGTTAGGTCAATCCGTTCGCGAGATATGGGAGTTTGAAGCCAAGAAATGGTTGACAAGACAACAAATTTTTCGCACTTCTGCTGCTCCAATCGCTTAACCAGAATGGCCTAGGGGAAAAATACACGTACCGTTGTAACCGGGCGAGTTTCTACTTTCAGATGCATAAGGAATTTTTGGGTTAGGTCAATCCGTTCGCGAGACATGGGAGTTTGAAGCCAAGAAATGGTTGGGAAGGCAAAAAATTTTTCGCAATTCTACTGCTCCAAACTCTTAACCAGAATGGCCTAGGGAAAAAATACACATACCGTTGTAATCGGGCGAGTTTCTACTTTCAAACGCAATAGGAATTTTTGGGTTAGGTCCATCCGTTCGCGAGATATGAGAGTTTGAAGCTAAGAGATGGTTGAGAAGGCAAAAAATTTTTCGCAATTCTGCTGCTCCAAACGCTTAACCAGAATGCCCTAGGGAAAAAATACACATACCGTTGTAATCGGGCGAGTTTCTACTTTCAGATGCAATAGGAATTTTTGGGTTAGACAATCCGTTCGCGAGATATGGGAGTTTGAAGCCAAGAAATGGTTGAGAAGGCAAAAAATTTTTCGCACTTCTGCTGCTCCAATCGCTTAACCAGAATGGCCTAGGGGAAAAATACACGTACCGTTGTAATCGGGCGAGTTTCTACTTTCAAATGCAATAGGAATTTTTGGGTTCGGTCAATCCGTTCGCGAGATATGGGACTTTGAAGCTAAGAAATTGTTGACAAGACAACAAATTTTTCGCACTTCTGCTGCTCCAAACGCTTAACCAGAATGCCCTAGGGAAAAAATACACATACCGTTGTAATCGGGCGAGTTTCTACTTTCAGATGCAATAGGAATTTTTGGGTTAGACAATCCGTTCGCGAGATATGGGAGTTTGAAGCCAAGAAATGGTTGAGAAGGCAAAAAATTTTTCGCACTTCTGCTGCTCCAATCGCTTAACCAGAATGGCCTAGGGGAAAAATACACGTACCGTTGTAATCGGGCGAGTTTCTACTTTCAAATGCAATAGGAATTTTTGGGTTCGGTCAATCCGTTCGCGAGATATGGGACTTTGAAGCTAAGAAATTGTTGACAAGACAACAAATTTTTCGCACTTCTGCTGCTCCAATCGCTTAACCAGAATGCCCTAGGGAAAAAATACACATACCGTTGTAATCGGGCGAGTTTCTACTTTCAGATGCAATAGGAATTTTTGGGTTAGACAATCCGTTCGCGAGATATGGGAGTTTGAAGCCAAGAAATGGTTGAGAAGGCAAAAAATTTTTCGCACTTCTGCTGCTCCAATCGCTTAACCAGAATGGCCTAGGGGAAAAATACACGTACCGTTGTAATCGGGCGAGTTTCTACTTTCAAATGCAATAGGAATTTTTGGGTTCGGTCAATCCGTTCGCGAGATATGGGACTTTGAAGCTAAGAAATTGTTGACAAGACAACAAATTTTTCGCACTTCTGCTGCTCCAAACGCTTAACCAGAATGCCCTAGGGAAAAAATACACATACCGTTGTAATCGGGCGAGTTTCTACTTTCAGATGCAATAGGAATTTTTGGGTTAGACAATCCGTTCGCGAGATATGGGAGTTTGAAGCCAAGAAATGGTTGAGAAGGCAAAAAATTTTTCGCACTTCTGCTGCTCCAATCGCTTAACCAGAATGGCCTAGGGGAAAAATACACGTACCGTTGTAATCGGGCGAGTTTCTACTTTCAAATGCAATAGGAATTTTTGGGTTCGGTCAATCCGTTCGCGAGATATGGGACTTTGAAGCTAAGAAATTGTTGACAAGACAACAAATTTTTCGCACTTCTGCTGCTCCAATCGCTTAACCAGAATGCCCTAGGGAAAAAATACACATACCGTTGTAATCGGGCGAGTTTCTACTTTCAGATGCAATAGGAATTTTTGGGTTAGACAATCCGTTCGCGAGATATGGGAGTTTGAAGCCAAGAAATGGTTGAGAAGGCAAAAAATTTTTCGCACTTCTGCTGCTCCAATCGCTTAACCAGAATGGCCTAGGGGAAAAATACACGTACCGTTGTAATCGGGCGAGTTTCTACTTTCAAATGCAATAGGAATTTTTGGGTTCGGTCAATCCGTTCGCGAGATATGGGACTTTGAAGCTAAGAAATTGTTGACAAGACAACAAATTTTTCGCACTTCTGCTGCTCCAATCGCTTAACCAGAATGGCCTAGGGGAAAAATACACGTACCGTTGTAATCGGGCGAGTTTCTACTTTCAGACGCAATAGGAATTTTTGGGTTAGGTCAATCCGTTCGCGAGATATGGGAGTTTGAAGCCAAGAAATGGTTGACAAGACAACAAATTTTTCGCACTTCTGCTGCTCCAATCGCTTAACCAGAATGGCCAAGGAAAAAAATACACATGCCCCTGTAATCGGGCGAGTTTCTACATTCAGTTACAATAGGAACTTTTGGGTTCGGTCAATCCGTTCGCGAGATATGGGACTTTGAAGCTAAGAAATGGTTGACAAGACAAAAAATTTTTCGCACTTCTGCTGCACCAATCGCTTAACCAGAATGGCCTAGGGGAAAAATACACGTACCGTTGTAATCGGGCGAGTTTCTACTTTCAGACGCAATAGGAATTTTTCGGTTAGGTCAATCCGTTCGCGAGATATGGGAGTTTGAAGGCAAGAAATGGTTGAGAAGGCAAAAAATTTTTCGCAATTCTACTGCTCCAAACTCTTAACCAGAATGGGCTGGGGAAAAAATACACCTACCGTTGTAATCCGGCGAGTTTCTACATTCAGTTAAAATAGGAATTTTTGGGTTCGGTCAATCCGTTCGCGAGATATGGGACTTTGAAGCTAAGAAATGGTTGACAAGACAACAAATTTTTCGCAAATCTGCTACTCCAAACGCTTAACCAGAATGGCCTAGGGAATAAATACGCATACCGTTGTAATCGGGCGAGTTTCTACTTTCAGATACAATAGGAATTTTTGGGTTAGGTCCATCCGTTCGCGAGATATGAGAGTTTGAAGCTAAGAAATGGTTGACAAGACAACAAATTTTTCGCACTTCTGCTGCTCCAATCGCTTAACCAGAATGGCCTAGGGGAAAAATACACGTACCGTTGTAATCGGGCGAGTTTCTACTTTCAGATACAATAGGAATTTTTGGGTTCGGTCAATCCGTTCGCGAGATATGGGACTTTGAAGCTAAGAAATGGTTGACAAGACAGCAAATTTTTCGCACTTCTGCTGCTCCAATCGCTTAACCAGAATGGCCTAGGGGAAAAATACACGTACCGTTGTAACCGGGCGAGTTTCTACTTTCAGATGCATAAGGAATTTTTGGGTTAGGTCAATCCGTTCGCGAGACATGGGAGTTTGAAGCCAAGAAATGGTTGAGAAGGCAAAAAATTTTTCGCAATTCTGCTGCTCCAAACGCTTAACCAGAATGGCCTACGGAAAAAATACACATACCGTTGTAATCGGGCGAGTTTCTACTTTCAGACGCAACAGGAACTTTTGGGTTAGGTCAATCCGTTCGCGAGATATGGGACTTTGAAGCTAAGGAATGGTTGACAAGACAACAAATTTTTCGCACTTCTGCTGCTCCAATCGCTTAACCAGAATGGCCTAGGGGAAAAATACACGTACCGTTGTAACCGGGCGAGTTTCTACTTTCAGATGCATAAGGAATTTTTGGGTTAGGTCAATCCGTTCGCGAGACATGGGAGTTTGAAGCCAAGAAATGGTTGGGAAGGCAAAAAATTTTTCGCAATTCTACTGCTCCAAACTCTTAACCAGAATGGCCTAGGGAAAAAATACACATACCGTTGTAATCGGGCGAGTTTCTACTTTCAAATGCAATAGGAATTTTTGGGTTAGGTCCATCCGTTCGCGAGATATGAGAGTTTGAAGCTAAGAGATGGTTGAGAAGGCAAAAAATTTTTCGCAATTCTGCTGCTCCAAACGCTTAACCAGAATGCCCTAGGGAAAAAATACACATACCGTTGTAATCGGGCGAGTTTCTACTTTCAGATGCAATAGGAATTTTTGGGTTAGACAATCCGTTCGCGAGATATGGGAGTTTGAAGCCAAGAAATGGTTGAGAAGGCAAAAAATTTTTCGCACTTCTGCTGCTCCAATCGCTTAACCAGAATGGCCTAGGGGAAAAATACACGTACCGTTGTAATCGGGCGAGTTTCTACTTTCAAATGCAATAGGAATTTTTGGGTTAGGTCAATCCGTTCGCGAGATATGGGACTTTGAAGCTAAGAAATGGTTGACAAGACAACAAATTTTTCGGAATTCTGCTGCTCCAATCGCTTAACCAGAATGGCCTAGGGGAAAAATACACTTACCGTTGTAATCGGGCGAGTTTCTACTTTCAGACGCAATAGGAATTTTTCGGTTAAGTCAATCCGTTCGCGAGAAATGGGAGTTTGAAGCCAAGAAATGGTTGAGAAGGCAAAAAATTTTTCGCAATTCTACGGCTCCAAACTCTTAACCAGAATGGGCTAGGGAAAAAATACACATACCGTTGTAATCGGGAGAGTTTCTACTTTCAGACGCAACAGGAATTTTTGGGTTTGGTCAATCCGTTCGCGAGATATGGAGTTTGAAGCCAAGAAATGGTTGAGAAGGCAACAAATTTTTCGCAATTCTGCTCCTCCAAACGCTTAACCAGAATGGCCTAGGGAAAAAATACACATACCGTTGTAATCGGGCGAGTTTCTACTTTCAAATGCAATAGGAATTTTTGGGTTAGTTCAATCCGTTCGCGAGAAATGGGAGTTTGAAGCCAAGAAATGGTTGAGAAGGCAAAAAATTTTTCGCAATTCTACGGCTCCAAACTCTTAACCAGAATGGGCTAGGGAAAAAATACACATACCGTTGTAATCGGGAGAGTTTCTACTTTCAGACGCAACAGGAATTTTTGGGTTTGGTCAATCCGTTCGCGAGATATGGAGTTTGAAGCCAAGAAATGGTTGAGAAGGCAACAAATTTTTCGCAATTCTGCTCCTCCAAACGCTTAACCAGAATGGCCTAGGGAAAAAATACACATACCGTTGTAATCGGGCGAGTTTCTACTTTCAAATGCAATAGGAATTTTTGGGTTAGTTCAATCCGTTCGCGAGACATGGGAGTTTGAAGCCAAGAAATGGTTGGGAGGGCAAAAAATTTTTCGCAATTCTACTGCTCCAAACTCTTAACCAGAATGGGCTAGGGAAAAAATACACATACCGTTGTAATCGGGAGAGTTTCTACTTTCAGACGCAACAGGAATTTTTGGGTTTGGTCAATCCGTTCGCGAGATATGGAGTTTGAAGCCAAGAAATGGTTGAGAAGGCAACAAATTTTTCGCAATTCTGCTCCTCCAAACGCTTAACCAGAATGGCCTAGGGAAAAAATACACATACCGTTGTAATCTGGCGAGTCTCTACTTTCAGTTACAATAGGAATTTTTGGGTTCGGTCAATCCGTTCGCGAGATATGGGACCTTGAAGCTAAGAAATGGTTGACAAGAAAACAAATTTTTCGCACTTCTGCTGCTCAAATCGCTTAACCAGAATGCCCTAGGGGAAAAATACACGTACCGTTGTAACCGGGCGAGTTTCTACTTTCAGATGCATAAGGAATTTTTGGGTTATGTCAATCCGTTCGCGAGACATGGGAGTTTGAAGCCAAGAAATGGTTGAGAAGGCAAAAAATTTTTCGTAATTCTGCTGCTCCAAACACTTAACCAGAATGGCCTAGGGAAAAAATACACATACCGTTGTAATCGGGCGATTTTCTACTTTCAGACGCAACAGGAATTTTTGGGTTATGTCAATCCGTTCGCGAGATATGGGACTTTGAAGCTAAGAAATGGTTGAGAAGGCAAAAAATTTTTTGCAATTCTGCTGCTGCAAACGCTTAACCAGAATGCCCTAGGGGAAAAATACACATACCGTTGTAATCGGGCGAGTTTCTACTTTCAGATGCAATAGGAATTTTTGGGTTAGGACAATCCGTTCGCGAGATATGGGAGTTTGAAGCCAAGAAATGGTTGAGTAGGCAAAAAATTTTTCGCAATTCTGCTGCTCCAAACGCTTAACCAGAATGGCCTAGGGAAAAAATACACATACCGTTGTAATCGGGCGAGTTTCTACTTTCAGATACAATACGAATTTTTGGGTTCGGTCAATCCGTTCGCGAGATATGGGTCTTTGAAGCTAAGAAATGGTTGACAAGAAAACAAATTTTTCGCACTTCTGCTGCTCAAATCGCTTAACCAGAATGCCCTAGGGGAAAAATACACGTACCGTTGTAACCGGGCGAGTTTCTACTTTCAGATGCATAAGGAATTTTTGGGTTATGTCAATCCGTTCGCGAGACATGGGAGTTTGAAGCCAAGAAATGGTTGAGAAGGCAAAAAATTTTTCGTAATTCTGCTGCTCCAAACACTTAACCAGAATGGCCTAGGGAAAAAATACACATACCGTTGTAATCGGGCGAGTTTCTACTTTCAAATGCAATAGGAATTTTTGGGTTAGGTCCATCCGTTCGCGAGATATGAGAGTTTGAAGCTAAGAAATGGTTGAGAAGGCAAAAAATTTTTTGCAATTCTGCTGCTCCAAACGCTTAACCAGAATGCCCTAGGGGAAAAATACACATACCGTTGTAATCGGGCGAGTTTCTACTTTCAGATGCAATAGGAATTATTGGGTTAGGACAATCCGTTCGCGAGATATGGGACTTTGAAGCGAAGAAATGGTTGACAAGACAACAAATTTTTCGCACTTCTGCTGCTCCAATCGCTTAAGCAGAATGGCCTAGGGGAAAAATACACGTACCGTTGTAACCTGGCGAGTTTCTACTTTCAGATCCATAAGGAATTTTTGGGTTAGGTCAATCCGTTCGCGAGATATGGGAGTTTGAAGCTAAGAAATGGTTGAGAAGACAACAAATTTTTCGCAAATCTGCTGCTCCAATCGCTTAACCAGAATGGCCTAGGGGAAAAATACACTTACCGTTGTAATCGGGCGAGTTTCTACTTTCAGACGCAATAGGAATTTTTCGGTTAAGTCAATCCGGTCGCGAGAAATGGGAGTTTGAAGCCAAAAAATGGTTGAGAAGGCAAAAAATTTTTCGCAATTCTACTGCTCCAAACTCTTAACCAGAATGGGCTAGGGAAAAAATACACATACCGTTGTAATCGGGAGAGTTTCTACTTTCAGACGCAACAGGAATTTTTGGGTTTGGTCAATCCGTTCGCGAGATATGGAGTTTGAAGCCAAGAAATGGTTGAGAAGGCAAAAAATTTTTCGCAATTATGCTCCTCCAAACGCTTAACCAGAATGGCCTAGGGAAAAAATACACATACCGTTGTAATCGGGCGAGTTTCTACTTTCAAATGCAATAGGAATTTTTGGGTTAGTTCAATCCGTTCGCGAGACATGGGAGTTTGAAGCCAAGAAATGGTTGGGAAGGCAAAAAATTTTTCGCAATTCTACTGCTCCAAACTCTTAACCAGAATGGCCTAGGGAAAAAATACGCATACCGTTGTAATCTGGCGAGTCTCTACTTTCAGTTACAATAGGAATTTTTGGGTTCGGTCAATCCGTTCGCGAGATATGGGACCTTGAAGCTAAGAAATGGTTGACAAGAAAACAAATTTTTCGCACTTCTGCTGCTCAAATCGCTTAACCAGAATGCCCTAGGGGAAAAATACACGTACCGTTGTAACCGGGCGAGTTTCTACTTTCAGATGCATAAGGAATTTTTGGGTTATGTCAATCCGTTCGCGAGACATGGGAGTTTGAAGCCAAGAAATGGTTGAGAAGGCAAAAAATTTTCGTAATTCTGCTGCTCCAAACACTTAACCAGAATGGCCTAGGGAAAAAATACACATACCGTTGTAATCGGGCGAGTTTCTACTTTCAAATGCAATAGGAATTTTTGGGTTAGGTCCATCCGTTCGCGAGATATGAGAGTTTGAAGCTAAGAAATGGTTGAGAAGGCAAAAATTTTTTTGCAATTCTGCTGCTCCAAACGCTTAACCAGAATGCCCTAGGGGAAAAATACACATACCGTTGTAATCGGGCGAGTTTCTACTTTCAGATGCAATAGGAATTTTTGGGTTAGGACAATCCGTTCGCGAGATATGGGACTTTGAAGCTAAGAAATGGTTGACAAGACAACAAATTTTTCGCACTTCTGCTGCTCCAATCGCTTAAGCAGAATGGCCTAGGGGAAAAATACACGTACCGTTGTAACCTGGCGAGTTTCTACTTTCAGATGCATAAGGAATTTTTGGGTTAGGTCAATCCGTTCGCGAGATATGGGAGTTTGAAGCTAAGAAATGGTTGAGAAGACAACAAGTTTTTCGCAAATCTGCTGCTCCAATCGCTTAACCAGAATGGCCTAGGGGAAAAATACACGTATCGTTGTAATCGGGCGAGTTTCTACTTTCAAATGCAATAGGAATTTTTGGGTTAGGTCAATCCGTTCGCGAGATATGGGACTTTGAAGCTAAGAAATGGTTGACAAGACAACAAATTTTTCGCAATTCTGCTGCTCCAATCGCTTAACCAGAATGGCCTAGGGAAAAAATTCGCATACCGTTGTAATCGGGCGAGTTTCTACTTTCAGATACAATAGGAATTTGTGGGTTCGGTCAATCCGTTCGCGAGATATGGGACTTTGAAGCTAAGAAATGGTTGACAAGACAACAAATTTTTCGCAATTCTGCTGCTCCAATCGCTCAACCAGAATGGCCTAGGGAAAAAATACGCATACCGTTGTAATCGGGCGAGTTTCTACTTTCAGATACAATAGGAATTTTTGGGTTCGGTCAATCCGTTCGCGAGATATGGGACTTTGAAGCTAAGAAATGGTTGACAAGAAAACAAATTTTTCGCACTTCTGCTGCTCCAATCGCTTAACCAGAATGGCCTAGGGGAAAAATACACGTATCGTTGTAATCGGGCGAGTTTCTACTTTCAAATGCAATAGGAACTTTTGGGTTAGGTCAATCCGTTCGCGAGATATGGGAGTTTGAAGCCAAGAAATGGTTGAGAAGACAACAAATTTTTCGCAATTCTGCTGCTCCAAATTCTTAACAAGAATGGCCTAGGGAAAAAATAGACATACCGTTCTAATCGGGCGACTTTCTACATTCAGATGCATAGGGAATTTTTGGGTTAGGTCAATCCGTTCGCGAGATATGGGAGTTTGAAGACAACAAATGGTTGAGAAGGCAAAAAATTTTTCGCAATTCTGCTGCTCCAAACGCTTAACCAGAATGCCCTAGGGAAAAAATACACATACCGTTGTAATCGGGCGAGTTTCTACATTCAGTTACAATAGGAATTTTTGGGTTCGGTCAATCCGTTCGCGAGATATGGGACTTTGAAGCTAAGAAATGGTTGACAAGACAACAAATTTTTCGCACTTCTGCTGCTCCAATCGCTTAACCAGAATGCCCTAGGGGAAAAATACACGTACCGGTGTAATCGGGCGAGTTTCTACTTTCAGATGCATAAGGAATTTTTGGGTTAGGTCAATCTGTTCGCGAGATATGGGAGTTTGAAGACAACAAATGGTTGAGTAGGCAAAAAATTTTTCGCAATTCTGCTGCTCCAAACGCTTAACCAGAATGCCCAAGGGAAAAAATACACATACCGTTGTAATCGGGCGAGTTTCTACTTTCAGATACAATAGGAATTTTTGGGTTCGGTCAATCCGTTCGCGAGATATGGGACTTTGAAGCTAAGAAATGGTTGACAAGAAAACAAATTTTTCGCACTTCTGCTGCTCCAATCGCTTAACCAGAATGGCCTAGGGGAAAAATACACGTATCGTTGTAATCGGGCGAGTTTCTACTTTCAAATGCAATAGGAACTTTTGGGTTAGGTCAATCCGTTCGCGAGATATGGGAGTTTGAATCCAAGAAATGGTTGAGAAGACAACAAATTTTTCGCAATTCTGCTGCTCCAAATTCTTAACAAGAATGGCCTAGGGAAAAAATACACATACCGTTCTAATCGGGCGACTTTCTACATTCAGATGCATAGGGAATTTTTGGGTTAGGTCAATCCGTTCGCGAGATATGGGAGTTTGAAGACAACAAATGGTTGAGAAGGCAAAAAATTTTTCGCAATTCTGCTGCTCCAAACGCTTAACCAGAATGGGCTAGGGAAAACATACACATACCGTTGTAATCGGGCGAGTTTCTACTTTCAGACGCAACAGGAATTTTTGGGTTTGGTCAATCCGTTCGCGAGATATGGGACTTTGAAGCTAAGAAATGGTTGAGAAGACAACAAATTTTTCGCAATTCTACTGCTCCAAACGCTTAACCAGAGTGGGCTAGGGAAAAAATACACATACCGTTGTAATCGGGCGAGTTTCTACTTTCAGACGCAACAGGAATTTTTGGGTTAGGTCAATCCGTTCGCGAGATATGGGAGTTTGAAGCCAAGAAATGGTTGAGAAGACAACAAATTTTTTGCAATTCTGCTGCTCCAAATTCTTAACAAGAATGGCCTAGGGAAAAAATACACATACCGTTGTAATCGGGCGCGTTTCTACATTCAGTTACAATAGGAATTTTTGGGGTCGGTCAATCTGTTCGCGAGATATGGGACTTTGAAGCTAAGAAATGGTTGACAAGACAACAAATTTTTCGCACTTATGCTGCTCCAATCGCTTAACCAGAATGGCCTAGGGGAAAAATACACGTACCGTTGTAATCGGGCGAGTTTCTACTTTCAAATGCAATGGGAATTTTTGGGTTAGGTCAATCCGTTCGCGAGATATGGGAGTTTGAAGCCAAGAAATGGTTGAGAAGGCAAAAAATTTTTCGCATTTCTGCTGCTCCAAACGCTTAACCAGAATGCCCTAGGGAAAAAATACACATACCGTTGTAATCGGGCGAGTTTCTACTTTTAGACGCAACAGGAATTTTTGGGTTAGGTCAATCCGTTCGCGAGATATGAGAGTTTGAAGCTAAGAAATGCTTGAGAAGACAACAAATTTTTCGCAATTCTGCTGCTCCAAACGCTTAACCAGAATGGGCTAGGGAAAAAATACACATACCGTTGTAATCGGGCGAGTTTCTACTTTCAGACGCAACAGGAATTTTTGGGTTAGGTCAATCCGTTCGCGAGATATGGGAGTTTGAAGCCAAGAAATGGTTGAGAAGAAAACAAATTTTTCGCAATTCTGCTGCTCCAAACTCTTAACAAGAATGGCCTAGGGAAAAAATACACATACCGTTCTAATCGGGCGACTTTCTACATTCAGATGCATAAGGAATTTTTGGGTTAGGTCAATCCGTTCGCGAGATATGGGAGTTTGAAGACAACAAATGGTTCAGAAGGCAAAAAATTTTTCGCAATTCTGCTGCTCCAAACGCTTAACCAGAATGCCCTAGGGAAAAAATACACATAACGTTGTAATCGGGCGAGTGTTTACTTTCAAATGCAATAGGAATTTTTGGGTCAGGTCAATCCGTTCGCGAGATATGAGAGTTTGAAGCTAAGAAATGGTTGAGAGGACAACAAATTTTTCGCAAGTCTGCTGCTCCAAACGCTTCACCAGAATGGCGTAGGGAAAAAATACACATACTATTGTAATCGAGCGAGTTTCTACTTTCAGACGCAACAGGAATTTTTGGGTTAGGACAATCCGTTCGCGAGATATGGGAGTTTGAAGTCAAGAAATGGTTGAGAAGGCAAAAAATTTTTCGCATTTCTGCTGCTCCAAACGCTTAACCAGAATGCCCTAGGGAAAAAATACACATACTATTGTAATCGAGCGAGTTTCTACTTTCAGACGCAACAGGAATTTTTGGGTCAGGTCAATCCGTTCGCGAGATATGGGACTTTGAAGCTAAGAAATGGTTGACAAGACAACAAATTTTTCGCACTTCTGCTGCTCCAATCGTTTAACCAGAATGCCCTAGGGGAAAAATACACGTACCGTTGTAATCGGGCGAGTTTCTACTTTCAGATGCATAAGGAATTTTTGGGTTAGGTCAATCCGTTCGCGAGATATGGGAGTTTGAAGACAACAAATGGTTGAGAAGGCAAAAAATTTTTCGCAATTCTGCTGCTCCAAACGCTTAACCAGAATGCCCTAGGGAAAAAATACACATACCGTTGTAATCGGGCGAGTTTCTACTTTCAAATGCAATAGGAATTTTTGGGTTAGGACAATCCGTTCGCGAGATATGAGAGTTTGAAGCTAAGAAATGGTTGAGAAGACAACAAATTTTTCGCAATTCTGCTGCTCCAAACGCTTAACCAGAATGGCCTAGGGAAAAAATACGCATACCGTTGTAATCGGGCGAGTTTCTACTTTCAGACGCAGAAGGAATTTTTGGGTTTGGTCAATCCGTTCGTGAGATATGGGACTTTGAAGCTAAGAAATGGTTGAGAAGACAACAAATTTTTCGCAATTCTGCTGCTCCAAACGCTTAACCAGAATGGGCTAGGGAAAAAATACACATACCGTTGTAATCGGGCGAGTTTCTACTTTCAGACGCATCAGGAATTTTGGGTTAGGTCAATCCGTTCGCGAGATATGGGAGTTTGAAGCCAAGAAATGGTTGAGAAGGCAAAAAATTTTTCGCACTTCTGCTGCTCCAATCGCTTAACCAGAATGCCCTAGGGGAAAAATACACGTACCGTTGTAATCGGGCGAGTTTCTACTTTCAGATGCAGAAGGAATTTTTGGGTTAGGTCAATCCGTTCGCGAGATATGGGAGTTTGAAGACAACAAATGGTTGAGAAGGCAAAAAATTTTTCGCAATTCTGCTGCTCCAAACGCTTAACCAGAATGCCCTAGGGACAAAATACACATACTATTGTAATCGGGCGAGTTTCTACTTTCAGACGCAATAGGAATTTTTCGGTTAAGTCAATCCGTTCGCGAGATATGGGAGTTTGAAGATAAGAAATTGTTTAGAAGACAACAAATTTTTCGGAATTCTGCAGCACCAAACGCTTAACCAGAATGGGCTAGGGTAAACATACACATACCGTTGTAATCGGGCGAGTTTCTACATTCAGTTACAATAGGAATTTTTGGGGTCGGTCAATCTGTTCGCGATATATGGGACTTTGAAGCTAAGAAATGGTTGACAAGACAACAAATTTTTCGCACTTCTGCTGCTCCAATCGCTTAACCAGAATGGCCTAGGGGAAAAATACACGTACCGTTGAAATCGGGCGAGTTTCTACTTTCAAATGCAATAGGAATTTTTGGGTTAGGTCAATCCGTTCGCGAGATATGGGACTTTGAAGGTAAGAAATGGTTGACAAGACAACAAATTTTTCGCAATTCTGCTGCTCCAATCGCTTAACCAGAATGGCCTATGGGACAAATACACGTACCGTTGTAATCGGGCGAGTTTCTACTTTCAGACGCAATAGGAATTTTTGGGTTTGGACAATCCGTTCGCGAGATATGGGAGTTTGAAGCCAAGAAATGGTTGAGAAGGCAAAAAATTTTTCGCACTTCTGCTGCTCCAATCGCTTAACCAGAATGCCCTAGGGGAAAAATACACGTACCGTTGTAATCGGGCGAGTTTCTACTTTCAGATGCAGAAGGAATTTTTGGGTTAGGTCAATCCGTTCGCGAGATATGGGAGTTTGAAGACAACAAATGGTTGAGAAGGCAAAAAATTTTTCGCAATTCTGCTGCTCCAAACGCTTAACCAGAATGCCCTAGCGAAAAAATACACATACCGTTGTAATCGGGCGAGTTTCTACTTTCAAATCCAATAGGAATTTTTGGGTTAGGTCAATCCGTTCGCGAGATATGAGAGTTTGAAGCTAAGAAATGGTTGAGAAGACAACAAATTTTTCGCAATTCTGCTGCTCCAAACGCTTAACCAGAATGGCCTAGGGAAAAAATACGCATACCGTTGTAATCGGGCGAGTTTCTACTTTCAGACGCAGAAGGAATTTTTGGGTTTGGTCAATCCGTTCGCGAGATATGGGACTTTGAAGCTAAGAAATGGTTGAGAAGACAACAAATTTTTCGCAATTCTGCTGCTCCAAACGCTTAACCAGAATGGGCTAGGGAAAAAATACACATACCGTTGTAATCGGGCGAGTTTCTACTTTCAGACGCATCAGGAATTTTGGGTTAGGTCAATCCGTTCGCGAGATATGGGAGTTTGAAGCCAAGAAATGGTTGAGAAGGCAAAAAATTTTTCGCACTTCTGCTGCTCCAATCGCTTAACCAGAATGCCCTAGGGGAAAAATACACGTACCGTTGTAATCGGGCGAGTTTCTACTTTCAGATGCAGAAGGAATTTTTGGGTTAGGTCAATCCGTTCGCGAGATATGGGAGTTTGAAGACAACAAATGGTTGAGAAGGCAAAAAATTTTTCGCAATTCTGCTGCTCCAAACGCTTAACCAGAATGCCCTAGGGACAAAATACACATACTATTGTAATCGGGCGAGTTTCTACTTTCAGACGCAATAGGAATTTTTCGGTTAAGTCAATCCGTTCGCGAGATATGGGAGTTTGAAGATAAGAAATTGTTTAGAAGACAACAAATTTTTCGCAATTCTGCTGCACCAAACGCTTAACCAGAATGGGCTAGGGTAAACATACACATACCGTTGTAATCGGGCGAGTTTCTACATTCAGTTACAATAGGAATTTTTGGGGTCGGTCAATCTGTTCGCGAGATATGGGACTTTGAAGCTAAGAAATGGTTGACAAGACAACAAATTTTTCGCACTTCTGCTGCTCCAATCGCTTAACCAGAATGTCCTAGGGGAAAAATACACGTACCGTTGAAATCGGGCGAGTTTCTACTTTCAAATGCAATAGGAATTTTTGGGTTAGGTCAATCCGTTCGCGAGATATGGGACTTTGAAGGTAAGAAATGGTTGACAAGACAACAAATTTTTCGCAATTCTGCTGCTCCAATCGCTTAACCAGAATGGCCTATGGGAAAAATACACGTACCGTTGTAATCGGGCGAGTTTCTACTTTCAGACGCAATAGGAATTTTTGGGTTAGGACAATCCGTTCGCGAGATATGGGAGTTTGAAGCCAAGAAATGGTTGAGAAGGCAAAAAATTTTTCGCACTTCTGCTGCTCCAATCGCTTAACCAGAATGCCCTAGGGGAAAAATACACGTACCGTTGTAATCGGGCGAGTTTCTACTTTCAGATGCAGAAGGAATTTTTGGGTTAGGTCAATCCGTTCGCGAGATATGGGAGTTTGAAGACAACAAATGGTTGAGAAGGCAAAAAATTTTTCGCAATTCTGCTGCTCCAAACGCTTAACCAGAATGCCCTAGCGAAAAAATACACATACCGTTGTAATCGGGCGAGTTTCTACTTTCAAATCCAATAGGAATTTTTGGGTTAGGTCAATCCGTTCGCGAGATATGAGAGTTTGAAGCTAAGAAATGGTTGAGAAGACAACAAATTTTTCGCAAATCTGCTGCTCCAAACGCTTAACCAGAATGGCCTAGGGAAAAAATACGCATACCGTTGTAATCGGGCGAGTTTCTACTTCCGGATACAATAGGAATTTTTGGGTTCGGTCAATCCGTTCGCGAGATAAGGGACTTTGAAGCTAAGAAATGGTTGACAAGACAACAAATTTTTCGCACTTCTGCTGCTCCAATCGCTTAACCAGAATGGCCTAGGGGAAAAATACACGTACCGTTGAAATCGGGCGAGTTTCTACTTTCAAATGCAATAGGAATTTTTGGGTTCGGTCAATCCGTTCGCGAGATAAGGGACTTTGAAGCTAAGAAATGGTTGACAAGACAACAAATTTTTCGCACTTCTGCTGCTCCAATCGCTTAACCAGAATGGCCTAGGGGAAAAATACACGTACCGTTGTAATCGGGCGAGTTTCTACTTTCAGATGCAGAAGGAATTTTTGGGTTAGGTCAATCCGTTCGCGAGATATGGGAGTTTGAAGACAACAAATGGTTGAGAAGGCAAAAAATTTTTCGCAATTCTGCTGCTCCAAACGCTTAACCAGAATGCCCTAGCGAAAAAATACACATACCGTTGTAATCGGGCGAGTTTCTACTTTCAAATCCAATAGGAATTTTTGGGTTAGGACAATCCGTTCGCGAGATATGGGAGTTTGAAGCCAAGAAATGGTTGAGAAGGCAAAAAATTTTTCGCACTTCTGCTGCTCCAATCGCTTAACCAGAATGGCCTAGGGGAAAAATACACGTACCGTTGAAATCGGGCGAGTTTCTACTTTCAAATGCAACAGGAATTTTTGGGTTAGGTCAATCCGTTCGCGAGATATGGGAGTTTGAAGCCAAGAAATGGTTGAGAAGGCAAAAAATTTTTCGCAATACTGCTGCTCGAAACGCTTAACCAGAATGGACTAGGGAAAAAATACACATACCGTTGTAATCGGGCGAGTTTCTACTTTCAAATGCAATAGGAATTTTTGGGTCAGGTCAATCCGTTCGCGAGATATGAGAGTTTGAAGCTAAGAAATGGTTGAGAGGACAACAAATTTTTCGCAATTCTGCTGCTCCAAACGCTTAACCAGAATGGGCTAGGGAAAAAATACACATACCGTTGTAATCGGGCGAGTTTCTACTTTCAGACGCATCGGGAATTTTTGGGTTAGGTCAATCCGTTCGCGAGATATGGGAGTTTGAAGCCAAGAAATGGTTGAGAAGACAACAAATTGTTCGCAATTCTGCTGCTCCAAACTCTTAACAAGAATGGCCTAGGGAAAAAATACACATACCGTTGTAATCGGGCGCGTTTCTACATTCAGTTACAATAGGAATTTTTGGGGTCGGTCAATCTGTTCGCGAGATATGGGACTTTGAAGCTAAGAAATGGATGACAAGACAACAAATTTTTCGCACTTCTGCTGCTCCAATCGCTTAACCAGAATGGCCTAGGGGAAAAATACACGTACCGTTGTAATCGGGCGAGTTTCTACTTTCAAATGCAATGGGAATTTTTGGGTTAGGTCAATCCGTTAGCGAGATATGGGAGTTTGAAGCCAAGAAATGGTTAACAAGACAACAAATTTTTCGCAATTCTGCTGCTCCAATCGCTTAACCAGAATGGCCTAGGGGAAAAATACACGTACCGCTGTAATCGGGCGAGTTTCTACTTTCAGATGCAGAAGGAATTTTTGGGTTAGGTCAATCCGTTCGCGAGATATGGGAGTTTGAAGACAACAAATGGTTGAGAAGGCAAAAAATTTTTCGCAATTCTGCTGCTCCAAACGCTTAACCAGAATGCCCTAGCGAAAAAATACACATACCGTTGTAATCGGGCGAGTTTCTACTTTCAAATCCAATAGGAATTTTTGGGTTAGGTCAATCCGTTCGCGAGATATGAGAGTTTGAAGCTAAGAAATGGTTGAGAAGACAACAAATTTTTCGCAAATCTGCTGCTCCAAACGCTTAACCAGAATGGCCTAGGGAAAAAATACGCATACCGTTGTAATCGGGCGAGTTTCTACTTCCGGATACAATAGGAATTTTTGGGTTCGGTCAATCCGTTCGCGAGATAAGGGACTTTGAAGCTAAGAAATGGTTGAGAAGACAACAAATTTTTCGCACTTCTGCTGCTCCAATCGCTTAACCAGAATGGCCTAGGGGAAAAATACACGTACCGTAGAAATCGGGCGAGTTTCTACTTTCAAATGCAACAGGAATTTTTGGGTTAGGTGGATCCGTTCGCGAGATATGGGAGTTTGAAGCCAAGAAATGGTTGAGAAGGCAAAAAATTTTTCGCAATACTGCTGCTCGAAACGCTTAACCAGAATGGACTAGGGAAAAAATACACATACCGTTGTAATCGGGCGAGTTTCTACTTTCAAATGCAATAGGAATTTTTGGGTCAGGTCAATCCGTTCGCGAGATACGAGAGTTTGAAGCTAAGAAATGGTTGAGAGGACAACAAATTTTTCGCAAATCTGCTGCTCCAAACGCTTAACCAGAATGGCCTAGAGAAAAAATACACATACTATTGTAATCGGGCGAGTTTCTACTTTCAGACGCAACAGGAATTTTTGGGATAGGTCAATCCGTTCGCGAGATATGAGAGTTTGAAGCTATGAAATGCTTGAGAGGACAACAAATTTTTCGCAATTCTGCTGCTCCAAACGCTTAACCAGAATGGCCAAGGGAAAAAATATGCATACCGTTGTAATCGGGCGAGTTTCTACTTTCAGACGCAACAGGAATTTTTGGGTTAGGTCAATCCGTTCGCGAGATATGGGAGTTTGAAGCCAAGAAATGGTTGAGAAGGCAAAAAATTTTTCGCAATACTGCTGCTCGAAACGCTTAACCAGAATGGACTAGGGAAAAAATACACATACCGTTGTAATCGGGCGAGTTTCTACTTTCAAATGCAATATATGAATTTTTGGGTCAGGTCAATCCGTTCGCGAGATATGAGAGTTTGAAGCTAAGAAATGGTTGAGAGGACAACAAATTTTTCGCAAATCTGCTGCTCCAAACGCTTAACCAGAATGGCCTAGAGAAAAAATACACATACTATTGTAATCGGGCGAGTTTCTACTTTCAGACGCAACAGGAATTTTTGGGTTAGGTCAATCCGTTCGCGAGATATGAGAGTTTGAAGCTATGAAATGCTTGAGAAGACAACAAATTTTTCGCAATTCTGCTGCTCCAAACGCTTAACCAGAATGGCCTAGGGAAAAAATATGCATACCGTTGTAATCGGGCGAGTTTCTACTTTCAGACGCAGAAGGAATTTTTGGGTTTGGTCAATCCGGTCGCGAGATATGGGACTTTGAAGCTAAGAAATGGTTGACAAGACAACAAATTTTTCGCAATTCTGCTGCTCCAAACGCTTAACCAGAATGGCCTAGGGAAAAAATACGCATACCGTTGTAATCGGGCGAGTTTCTGCTTTCAGGCGCAACAGGAATTTTTGGGTTAGGACAATCCGTTCGCGAGATATGGGAGTTTGAAGCTAAGAAATGGTTTAGAAGACAACAAATTTTTCGCACTTCAGCTGCTCCAATCGCTTAACCAGAATGGCCTAGGGGAAAAATATACGTACCGTTGTAATCGGGCGAGTTTCTACTTTCAAATGCAATGGGAATTTTTGGGTTAGGACAATCCGTTCGCGAGATATGGGAGTTTGAAGCTAAGAAATGGTTGAGACGACAACAAATTTTTCGCACTTCTGCTGCGCCAAACGCTTAACCAGAATGGCCTAGGGAAAAAATACACATACCGTTGTAATCGGGCGAGTTTCTGCTTTCAGGCGCAACAGGAATTTTTGGGTTAGGACAATCCGTTCGCGAGATATGGGAGTTTGAAGCCAAGAAATGGTTGAGAAGGCCAAAAATTTTTCGCAAATCTGCTGCTCCAAACGCTTAACCAGAATGGCCTAGGGAAAAAATACACATACTATTGTAATCGGGCGAGTTTCTACTTTCAGACGCAACAGGAATTTTTGGGTTAGGACAATCTGTTCGCGAGATATGGGACTTTGAAGCTAAGAAATGGTTGACAAGACAACAAATTTTTCGCACTTCTGCTGCTCCAATCGCTTAACCAGAATGCCCTAGGGGAAAAATACACGTACCGTTGTAATCGGGGGAGTTTCTACTTTCAGATGCATAAGGAATTTTTGGGTTAGGTCAATCCGTTCGCGAGATATGGGAGTTTGAAGACAACAAATGGTTGAGAAGGCAAAAAATTTTTCGCAATACTGCTGCTGGAAACGCTTAACCAGAATGGCCTAGGGAAAAAATACACATACCGTTGTAATCGGGCGAGTTTCTACTTTCAAATGCGATAGGAATTTTTGGGTCAGGTCAATCCGTTCGCGAGATATGAGGGTTTGAAGCTAAGAAATGGTTGAGAGGACAAGAAATTTTTCGCAAATCTCCTGCTCCAAACGCTTAACCAGAATGGCCTAGGGAAAAAATACACATACTATTGTAATCGTGCGAGTTTCTACTTTCAGACGCAACAGGAATTTTTGGGTTAGGACAATCCGTTCGCGAGATATGGGAGTTTGAAGCCAAGAAATGGTTGAGAAGGCAAATAATTTTTCGCAATTCTGCTGCTCCAAACGCTTAACCACAATGACCTAGGGAGAAAATACACATACCGTTGTAATCGGGCGAGTATCTACTTTCAAATGCAATAGGAATTTTTGGGTTAGGTCAATCCGTTCGCGAGATATGAGAGTTTGAAGCTAAGAAATGGTTGAGAAGACAACAAATTTTTCGCAAATCTGCTGCTCCAAACGCTTAACCAGAATGGCCTAGGGAAAAAATACGCATACCGTTGTAATCGGGCCAGTTTCTACTTTCAGATACAATAGGAATTTTTCGGTTCGGTCAATCCGTTCCCGAGATATGGGACTTTAAGCTAAGAAATGGTTGACAAGACAACAAATTTTTCGCACTTCTGCTGCTCCAATCGCTTAACCAGAATGGCCTAGGGGAAAAATATACGTACCGTTGTAATCGGGCGAGTTTCTACTTTCAAATGCAATGGGAATTTTTGGGTTAGGACAATCCGTTCGCGAGATATGGGAGTTTGAAGCTAAGAAATGGTTGAGACGACAACAAATTTTTCGCACTTCTGCTGCTCCAAACGCTTAACCAGAATGGCCTAGGGAAAAAATACACATACCGTTGTAATCGGGCGAGTTTCTGCTTTCAGGCGCAACAGGAATTTTTGGGTTAGGACAATCCGTTCGCGAGATATGGGAGTTTGAAGCCAAGAAATGGTTGAGAAGGCAAAAAATTTTTCGCAAATCTGCTGCTCCAAACGCTTAACCAGAATGGCCTAGGGAAAAAATACACATACTATTGTAATCGGGCGAGTTTCTACTTTCAGACGCAACAGGAATTTTTGGGTTAGGACAATCTGTTCGCGAGATATGGGACTTTGAAGCTAAGAAATGGTTGACAAGACAACAAATTTTTCGCACTTCTGCTGCTCCAATCCCTTAACCAGAATGCCCTAGGGGAAAAATACACGTACCGTTGTAATCGGGGGAGTTTCTACTTTCAGATGCATAAGGAATTTTTGGGTTAGGTCAATCCGTTCGCGAGATATGGGAGTTTGAAGACAACAAATGGTTGAGAAGGCAAAAAATTTTTCGCAATACTGCTGCTGGAAACGCTTAACCAGAATGGCCTAGGGAAAAAATACACATACCGTTGTAATCGGGCGAGTTTCTACTTTCAAATGCGATAGGAATTTTTGGGTCAGGTCAATCCGTTCGCGAGATATGAGGGTTTGAAGCTAAGAAATGGTTGAGAGGACAAGAAATTTTTCGCAAATCTCCTGCTCCAAACGCTTAACCAGAATGGCCTAGGGAAAAAATACACATACTATTGTAATCGTGCGAGTTTCTACTTTCAGACGCAACAGGAATTTTTGGGTTAGGACAATCCGTTCGCGAGATATGGGAGTTTGAAGCCAAGAAATGGTTGAGAAGGCAAATAATTTTTCGCAATTCTGCTGCTCCAAACGCTTAACCACAATGACCTAGGGAGAAAATACACATACCGTTGTAATCGGGCGAGTATCTACTTTCAAATGCAATAGGAATTTTTGGGTTAGGTCAATCCGTTCGCGAGATATGAGAGTTTGAAGCTAAGAAATGGTTGAGAAGACAACAAATTTTTCGCAAATCTGCTGCTCCAAACGCTTAACCAGAATGGCCTAGGGAAAAAATACGCATACCGTTGTAATCGGGCCAGTTTCTACTTTCAGATACAATAGGAATTTTTCGGTTCGGTCAATCCGTTCCCGAGATATGGGACTTTAAGCTAAGAAATGGTTGACAAGACAACAAATTTTTCGCACTTCAGCTGCTCCAATCGCTTAACCAGAATGGCCTAGGGGAAAAATATACGTACCGTTGTAATCGGGCGAGTTTCTACTTTCAAATGCAATAGGAATTTTTGGGTTAGGACAATCCGTTCGCGAGATATGGGAGTTTGAAGCTAAGAAATGGTTGAGACGACAACAAATTTTTCGCACTTCTGCAGCTCCAAACGCTTAACCAGAATGGCCTAGGGAAAAAATACACATACCGTTGTAATCGGGCGAGTTTCTACTTTCAGGCGCAACAGGAATTTTTGGGTTAGGACAATCCGTTCGCGAGATATGGGAGTTTGAAGCCAAGAAATGGTTGAGAATGCAAAAAATTTTTCGCAAATCTGCTGCTCCAAACGCTTAACCAGAATTGCCTAAGGAAAAAATACACATACTATTGTAATCGGGCGAGTTTCTACTTTCAGACGCAACAGGAATTTTTGGGTTAGGACAATCCGTTCGCGAGGTATGGGAGTTTGAAGCCAAGAAATGGTTGAGAAGGCAAAAAATTTTTCGCAATTCTGCTGCTCCAAACGCTTAACCAGAATGCCCTAGGGAGAAAATACACATACCGTTGTAATCGGTCGAGTTTCTACTTTCAAATGCAATAGGAATTTTTGGGTTAGGTCAATCCGTTCGTGAGATATGAGAGTTTGAAACTAAGAAATGGTTGAGAAGACAACAAATTTTTCGCAAATCTGCTGCTCCAAACTCTTAATCAGAATGGCCTAGGGAAAAAATACGCATACCGTTGTAATCGGGCGAGTTTCTACTTTCAGATACAATAGGAATTTTTGGGTTCGGTCGATCCGTTCCCGAGATATGGGACTTTAAGCTAAGAAATGGTTGACAAGACAACAAATTTATTCGCACTTCTGCTGCTCCAATCGCTTAACCAGAATGTCCTAGGGAAAAAATACACATACCGTTGCAATCGGGCGAGTTTCTACTTTCAGACGCAGAAGGAATTTTTGGGTTAGGTCACTCCGTTCGTGAGATATGGGAGTTTGAAGCCAAGAAATGGTTGAGAAGGCAAAAAATTTTTCACAATTCTGCTGCTCCAAACGCTTAACCAGAATGGCCTAGGGAAAAAATACACATACTATTGTAATCGGGCGAGTTTCTACTTTCAGACGCAGAGGAATTTTTGGGTTAGGACAATCCGTTCGCGAGGTATGGGAGTTTGAAGCCAAGAAATGGTTGAGAAGGCAAAAAATTTTTCACAATTCTGCTGCTCCAAACGCTTATCCAGAATGGCCTAGGGAAAAAATACGCATACCGTTGTAATCGGGCGAGTTTCTACTTTCAGACGCAGCAGGAATTATTGGGTTTGGTCAATCCGTTCGTGAGATATGGGACTTTGAAGCTAAGAAATGGTTGAGAAGACAACAAATTTTTCGCAATTCTGCTACTCCAAACGCTTAACCAGAATGGCCTAGGGAAAAAATACACATACCGTTGTAATCGGGCGAGTTTCTACTTTCAGATGCAATTGGAGTTTTTGGGTTAGGTCAATCCGTTCGCGAGGTATGGGAGTTTGAAGCCAAGAAATGGTTGAGAAGGCAAAAAATTTTTCGCAATTCTGCTACTCCAAACGCTTAACCAGAATGCCCTAGGGAGAAAATACACATACCGTTGTAATCGGTCGAGTTTCTACTTTCAAATGCAATAGGAACTTTTTGGTTAGGTCAATCCGTTCGCGAGATATGAGAGTTTGAAACTAAGAAATGGTTGAGAAGACAACAAATTTTTCGCAAATCTGCTGCTCCAAACGCTTAACCAGAATGGCGTAGGGAAAAAATACGCATACCGTTGTAATCGGGCGAGTTTCTACTTTCAGATACAATAGGAATTTTTGGGTTCGGTCAATCCGTTCCCGAGATATGGGACTTTAAGCTAAGAAATGGTTGACAAGACAACAAATTTTTCGCACTTCTGCTGCTCCAATCGCTTAACCAGAATGGCCTAGGGAAAAAATACACATACCGTTGTAATCGGGCGAGTTTCTACTTTCAGACGCAGAAGGAATTTTTGGGTTAGGTCACTCCGTTTGTGAGATATGGGAGTTTGAAGCCAAGAAATGGTTGAGAAGGCAAAAAATTTTTCACAATTCTGCTGCTCCAAACGCTTATCCAGAATGGGCTAGGGAAAAAATACGCATACCGTTGTAATCGGGCGAGTTTCTACTTTCAAATGCAATAGGAATTTTTGGGTTAGGTCAATCCGTTCGCGAGATATGAGAGTCTGAATCTAAGAAATGGTTGAGAAGACAACAAATTTTTCGCAAATCTGCTGCTCCAAACGCTTAACCAGAATGGCCTAGGGAAATAATACACATACCGTTGTAATCGGGAGAGTTTCTACTTTCAGGCACAATAGGAATTTTTCGGTTAAGTCAATCCGTTCGCGAGATATGGGAGTTTGAAGCTAAGAAATGGTTTAGAAGACAACAAATTTTTCGCACTTCAGCTGCTCCAATCGCTTAACCAGAATGGCCTAGGGGAAAAATATACGTACCGTTGTAATCGGGCGAGTTTCTACTTTCAAATGCAATGGGAATTTTTGGGTTAGGACAATCCGTTCGCGAGATATGGGAGTTTGAAGCTAAGAAATGGTTGAGACGACAACAAATTTTTCGCACTTCTGCTGCTCCAAACGCTTAACCAGAATGGCCTAGGGAAAAAATACACATACCGTTGTAATCGGGCGAGTTTCTGCTTTCAGGCGCAACAGGAATTTTTGGGTTAGGACAATCCGTTCGCGAGATATGGGAGTTTGAAGCCAAGAAATGGTTGAGAAGGCCAAAAATTTTTCGCATATCTGCTGCTCCAAACGCTTAACCAGAATGGCCTAGGGAAAAAATACACATACTATTGTAATCGGGCGAGTTTCTACTTTCAGACGCAACAGGAATTTTTGGGTTAGGACAATCTGTTCGCGAGATATGGGACTTTGAAGCTAAGAAATGGTTGACAAGACAACAAATTTTTCGCACTTCTGCTGCTCCAATCGCTTAACCAGAATGCCCTAGGGGAAAAATACACGTACCGTTGTAATCGGGGGAGTTTCTACTTTCAGATGCATAAGGAATTTTTGGGTTAGGTCAATCCGTTCGCGAGATATGGGAGTTTGAAGACAACAAATGGTTGAGAAGGCAAAAAATTTTTCGCAATACTGCTGCTGGAAACGCTTAACCAGAATGGCCTAGGGAAAAAATACACATACCGTTGTAATCGGGCGAGTTTCTACTTTCAAATGCGATAGGAATTTTTGGGTCAGGTCAATCCGTTCGCGAGATATGAGGGTTTGAAGCTAAGAAATGGTTGAGAGGACAAGAAATTTTTCGCAAATCTCCTGCTCCAAACGCTTAACCAGAATGGCCTAGGGAAAAAATACACATACTATTGTAATCGTGCGAGTTTCTACTTTCAGACGCAACAGGAATTTTTGGGTTAGGACAATCCGTTCGCGAGATATGGGAGTTTGAAGCCAAGAAATGGTTGAGAAGGCAAATAATTTTTCGCAATTCTGCTGCTCCAAACGCTTAACCACAATGACCTAGGGAGAAAATACACATACCGTTGTAATCGGGCGAGTATCTACTTTCAAATGCAATAGGAATTTTTGGGTTAGGTCAATCCGTTCGCGAGATATGAGAGTTTGAAGCTAAGAAATGGTTGAGAAGACAACAAATTTTTCGCAAATCTGCTGCTCCAAACGCTTAACCAGAATGGCCTAGGGAAAAAATACGCATACCGTTGTAATCGGGCCAGTTTCTACTTTCAGATACAATAGGAATTTTTCGGTTCGGTCAATCCGTTCCCGAGATATGGGACTTTAAGCTAAGAAATGGTTGACAAGACAACAAATTTTTCGCACTTCTGCTGCTCCAATCGCTTAACCAGAATGGCCTAGGGGAAAAATATACGTACCGTTGTAATCGGGCGAGTTTCTACTTTCAAATGCAATGGGAATTTTTGGGTTAGGACAATCCGTTCGCGAGATATGGGAGTTTGAAGCTAAGAAATGGTTGAGACGACAACAAATTTTTCGCACTTCTGCTGCTCCAAACGCTTAACCAGAATGGCCTAGGGAAAAAATACACATACCGTTGTAATCGGGCGAGTTTCTGCTTTCAGGCGCAACAGGAATTTTTGGGTTAGGACAATCCGTTTGCGAGATATGGGAGTTTGAAGCCAAGAAATGGTTGAGAAGGCAAAAAATTTTTCGCAAATCTGCTGCTCCAAACGCTTAACCAGAATGGCCTAGGGAAAAAATACACATACTATTGTAATCGGGCGAGTTTCTACTTTCAGACGCAACAGGAATTTTTGGGTTAGGACAATCTGTTCGCGAGATATGGGACTTTGAAGCTAAGAAATGGTTGACAAGACAACAAATTTTTCGCACTTCTGCTGCTCCAATCGCTTAACCAGAATGCCCTAGGGGAAAAATACACGTACCGTTGTAATCGGGGGAGTTTCTACTTTCAGATGCATAAGGAATTTTTGGGTTAGGTCAATCCGTTCGCGAGATATGGGAGTTTGAAGACAACAAATGGTTGAGAAGGCAAAAAATTTTTCGCAATACTGCTGCTGGAAACGCTTAACCAGAATGGCCTAGGGAAAAAATACACATACCGTTGTAATCGGGCGAGTTTCTACTTTCAAATGCGATAGGAATTTTTGGGTCAGGTCAATCCGTTCGCGAGATATGAGGGTTTGAAGCTAAGAAATGGTTGAGAGGACAAGAAATTTTTCGCAAATCTCCTGCTCCAAACGCTTAACCAGAATGGCCTAGGGAAAAAATACACATACTATTGTAATCGTGCGAGTTTCTACTTTCAGACGCAACAGGAATTTTTGGGTTAGGACAATCCGTTCGCGAGATATGGGAGTTTGAAGCCAAGAAATGGTTGAGAAGGCAAATAATTTTTCGCAATTCTGCTGCTCCAAACGCTTAACCACAATGACCTAGGGAGAAAATACACATACCGTTGTAATCGGGCGAGTATCTACTTTCAAATGCAATAGGAATTTTTGGGTTAGGTCAATCCGTTCGCGAGATATGAGAGCTTGAAGCTAAGAAATGGTTGAGAAGACAACAAATTTTTCGCAAATCTGCTGCTCCAAACGCTTAACCAGAATGGCCTAGGGAAAAAATACGCATACCGTTGTAATCGGGCCAGTTTCTACTTTCAGATACAATAGGAATTTTTCGGTTCGGTCAATCCGTTCCCGAGATATGGGACTTTAAGCTAAGAAATGGTTGACAAGACAACAAATTTTTCGCACTTCAGCTGCTCCAATCGCGTAACCAGAATGGCCTAGGGGAAAAATATACGTACCGTTGTAATCGGGCGAGTTTCTACTTTCAAATGCAATAGGAATTTTTGGGTTAGGACAATCCGTTCGCGAGATATGGGAGTTTGAAGCTAAGAAATGGTTGAGACGACAACAAATTTTTCGCACTTCTGCTGCTCCAAACGCTTAACCAGAATGGCCTAGGGAAAAAATACACATACCGTTGTAATCGGGCGAGTTTCTACTTTCAGGCGCAACAGGAATTTTTGGGTTAGGACAATCCGTTCGCGAGATATGGGAGTTTGAAGCCAAGAAATGGTTGAGAATGCAAAAAATTTTTCGCAAATCTGCTGCTCCAAACGCTTAACCAGAATTGCCTAAGGAAAAAATACACATACTATTGTAATCGGGCGAGTTTCTACTTTCAGACGCAACAGGAATTTTTGGGTTAGGACAATCCGTTCGCGAGGTATGGGAGTTTGAAGCCAAGAAATGGTTGAGAAGGCAAAATATTTTTCGCAATTCTGCTGCTCCAAACGCTTAACCAGAATGCCCTAGGGAGAAAATACACATACCGTTGTAATCGGTCGAGTTTCTACTTTCAAATGCAATAGGAATTTTTGGGTTAGGTCAATCCGTTCGTGAGATATGAGAGTTTGAAACTAAGAAATGGTTGAGAAGACAACAAATTTTTCGCAAATCTGCTGCTCCAAACTCTTAATCAGAATGGCCTAGGGAAAAAATACGCATACCGTTGTAATCGGGCGAGTTTCTACTTTCAGATACAATAGGAATTTTTGGGTTCGGTCGATCCGTTCCCGAGATATGGGACTTTAAGCTAAGAAATGGTTGACAAGACAACAAATTTATTCGCACTTCTGCTGCTCCAATCGCTTAACCAGAATGGCCTAGGGAAAAAATACACATACCGTTGTAATCGGGCGAGTTTCTACTTTCAGACGCAGAAGGAATTTTTGGGTTAGGTCACTCCGTTCGTGAGATATGGGAGTTTGAAGCCAAGAAATGGTTGAGAAGGCAAAAAATTTTTCACAATTCTGCTGCTCCAAACGCTTATACAGAATGGCCTAGGGAAAAAGTACGCATACCGTTGTAATCGGGCGAGTTTCTACTTTCAGACGCAGCAGGAATTTTTGGGTTTGGTCAATCCGTTCGTGAGATATGGGACTTTGAAGCTAAGAAATGGTTGAGAAGAAAACAAATTTTTCGCAATTCTGCTACTCCAAACGCTTAACCAGAATGGCCTAGGGAAAAAATACACATACCGTTGTAATCGGGCGAGTTTCTACTTTCAGATGCAATTGGAATTTTTGGGTTAGGTCAATCCGTTCGCGAGATATGGGAGTTTGAAGCTAAGAAATGGTTGAGAAGGCAACAAATTTTTCGCAAATCTGCTGCTCCAAACGCTTAACCAGAATGGCCTAGGGAAAAAATACACATACTATTGTAATCGGGCGAGTTTCTACTTTCAGACGCAGAGGAATTTTTGGGTTAGGACAATCCGTTCGCGAGGTATGGGAGTTTGAAGCCAAGAAATGGTTGAGAAGGCAAAAAATTTTTCACAATTCTGCTGCTCCAAACGCTTATCCAGAATGGCCTAGGGAAAAAATACGCATACCGTTGTAATCGGGCGAGTTTCTACTTTCAGACGCAGCAGGAATTATTGGGTTTGGTCAATCCGTTCGTGAGATATGGGACTTTGAAGCTAAGAAATGGTTGAGAAGACAACAAATTTTTCGCAATTCTGCTACTCCAAACGCTTAACCAGAATGGCCTAGGGAAAAAATACACATACCGTTGTAATCGGGCGAGTTTCTACTTTCAGATGCAATTGGAATTTTTGGGTTAGGTCAATCCGTTCGCGAGGTATGGGAGTTTGAAGCCAAGAAATGGTTGAGAAGGCAAAAAATTTTTCGCAATTCTGCTGCTCCAAACGCTTAACCAGAATGCCCTAGGGAGAAAATACACATACCGTTGTAATCGGTCGAGTTTCTACTTTCAAATGCAATAGGAATTTTTTGGTTAGGTCAATCCGTTCGCGAGATATGAGAGTTTGAAACTAAGAAATGGTTGAGAAGACAACAAATTTTTCGCAAATCTGCTGCTCCAAACGCTTAACCAGAATGGCCTAGGGAAAAAATACACATACCGATGTAATCGGGCGAGTTTCTACTTTCAGATGCAATTGGAATTTTTGGGTTAGGTCAATCCGTTCGCGAGATATGGGAGTTTGAAGCTAAGAAATGGCTGAGAAGGCAACAAATTTTTCGCAAATCTGCTGCTCCAAACGCTTAACCAGAATGGCCTAGGGGAAAAATACACATACTATTGTAATCGGGCGAGTTTCTACTTTCAGACGCAACAGGAATTTTTGGGTTAGGACAATCCGTTCGCGAGATATGGGAGTTTGAAGCCAAGAAATGGTTGAGAAGGCAAAAAATTTTTCGCAATTCTGCTGCTCCAAACGCTTAACCAGAATGCCCTAGGGACAAAATACTCATACCGTTGTAATCGGGCGAGTTTCTACTTTCAGACGCAATAGGAATTTTTCGGTTAAGTCAATCCGTTCGCGAGATATGGGAGTTTGAAGCTAAGAAATGGTTTAGAAGACAACAAATTTTTCGCACTTCAGCTGCTCCAATCGCTTAACCAGAATGGCCTAGGGGAAAAATACGCATACCGTTGTAATCGGGCGAGTTTCTACTTTCAGATGCAATTGGAATTTTTGGGTTAGGTCAATCCGTTCGCGAGATATGGGAGTTTGAAGCTAAGAAATGGTTGAGAAGGCAACAAATTTTTCGCAAATCTGCTGCTCCAAACGCTTAACCAGAATGGCCTAGGGAAAAAATACACATACTATTGTAATCGGGCGAGTTTCTACTTTCAGACGCAGAGGAATTTTTGGGTTAGGTCAATCCGTTCGCGAGATATGGGAGTTTGAAGCTAAGAAATGGTTGAGAAGGCAACAAATTTTTCGCAAATCTGCTGCTCCAAACGCTTAACCAGAATGGCCTAGGGAAAAAATACACATACTATTGTAATCGGGCGAGTTTCTACTTTCAGACGCAGAGGAATTTTTGGGTTAGGTCACTCCGTTCGTGAGATATGGGAGTTTGAAGCCAAGAAATGGTTGAGAAGGCAAAAAATTTTTCACAATTCTGCTGCTCCAAACGCTTATCCAGAATGGGCTAGGCAAAAAATACGCATACCGTTGTAATCGGGCGAGTTTCTACTTTCAGACGCATCAGGAATTTTTGGGTTTGGTCAATCCGTTCGTGAGATATGAGACTTTGAAGCTAAGAAATGGTTGAGAAGACAACAAATTTTTCGCACTTCTGCTGCTCCAATCGCTTAACCAGAATGCCCTAGGGGAAAAATACACGTACCGTTGTAATCGGGGGTGTTTCTACTTTCAGATGCATAAGGAATTTTTGGGTTAGGTCAATCCGTTCGCGAGATATGGGAGTTTGAAGACAACAAATGGTTGAGAAGGCAAAAAATTTTTCGCAATACTGCTGCTCGAAACGCTTAACCAGAATGGCCTAGGGAAAAAATACACATACCGTTGTAATCGGGCGAGTTTCTACTTTCAAATGCGATAGGAATTTTTGGGTCAGGTCAATCCGTTCGCGAGATATGAGGGTTTGAAGCTAAGAAATGGTTGAGAGGACAAGAAATTTTTCGCAAATCTCCTGCTCCAAACGCTTAACCAGAATGGCCTAGGGAAAAAATACACATACTATTGTAATCGTGCGAGTTTCTACTTTCAGACGCAACAGGAATTTTTGGGTTAGGACAATCCGTTCGCGAGATATGGGAGTTTGAAGCCAAGAAATGGTTGAGAAGGCAAAAAATTTTTCGCAAATCTGCTGCTCCAAACGCTTAACCAGAATTGCCTAAGGAAAAAATACACATACTATTGTAATCGTGCGAGTTTCTACTTTCAGACGCAACAGGAATTTTTGGGTTAGGACAATCCGTTCGCGAGATATGGGAGTTTGAAGCCAAGAAATGGTTGAGAAGGCAAATAATTTTTCGCAATTCTGCTGCTCCAAACGCTTAACCACAATGACCTAGGGAGAAAATACACATACCGTTGTAATCGGGCGAGTATCTACTTTCAAATGCAATAGGAATTTTTCGGTTAAGTCAATCCGTTCGCGAGATATGGGAGTTTGAAGCTAAGAAATGGTTTAGAAGACAACAAATTTTTCGCACTTCAGCTGCTCCAATCGCTTAACCAGAATGGCCTAGGTGAAAAATATACGTACCGTTGTAATCGGGCGAGTTTCTACTTTCAAATGCAATAGGAATTTTTGGGTTAGGACAAACCGTTCGCGAGATATGGGAGTTTGAAGCTAAGAAATGGTTGAGACGACAACAAATTTTTCGCACTTCTGCTGCTCCAAACGCTTAACCAGAATGGCCTAGGGAAAAAATACACATACCGTTGTAATCGGGCGAGTTTCTACTTTCAGGCGCAACAGGAATTTTTGGGTTAGGACAATCCGTTCGCGAGATATGGGAGTTTGAAGCCAAGAAATGGTTGAGAAGGCAAAAAATTTTTCGCAAATCTGCTGCTCCAAACGCTTAACCAGAATTGCCTAAGGAAAAAATACACATACTATTGTAATCGGGCGAGTTTCTACTTTCAGACGCAACAGGAATTTTTGGGTTAGGACAATCCGTTCGCGAGGTATGGGAGTTTGAAGCCAAGAAATGGTTGAGAAGGCAAAAAATTTTTCGCAATTCTGCTGCTCCAAACGCTTAACCAGAATGCCCTAGGGAGAAAATACACATACCGTTGTAATCGGTCGAGTTTCTACTTTCAAATGCAATAGGAATTTTTGCGTTAGGTCAATCCGTTCGCGAGATATGAGAGTTTGAAACTAAGAAATGGTTGAGAAGACAACAAATTTTTCGCAAATCTGCTGCTCCAAACGCTTAACCAGAATGGCCTAGGGAAAAAATGCGCATACCGTTGTAATCGGGCGAGTTTCTACTTTCAGATACAATAGGAATTTTTGGGTTCGGTCAATCCGTTCCCGAGATATGGGACTTTAAGCTAAGAAATGGTTGACAAGACAACAAATTTTTCGCACTTCTGCTGCTCCAATCGCTTAACCAGAATGGCCTAGGGAAAAAATACACATACCGTTGTAATCGGGCGAGTTTCTACTTTCAGACGCAGAAGGAATTTTTGGGTTAGGTCACTCCGTTCGTGAGATATGGGAGTTTGAAGCCAAGAAATGGTTGAGAAGGCAAAAAATTTTTCACAATTCTGCTGCTCCAAACGCTTATCCAGAATGGCCTAGGGAAAAAGTACGCATACCGTTGTAATCGGGCGAGTTTCTACTTTCAGACGCAGCAGGAATTTTTGGGCTTGGTCAATCCGTTCGTGAGATATGGGACTTTGAAGCTAAGAAATGGTTGAGAAGAAAACAAATTTTTCGCAATTCTGCTACTCCAAACGCTTAACCAGAATGGCCTAGGGAAAAAATACACATACCGTTGTAATCGGGCGAGTTTCTACTTTCAGATGCAATTGGAATTTATGGGTTAGGTCAATCCGTTCGCGAGATATGGGAGTTTGAAGCTAAGAAATGGTTGAGAAGGCAACAAATTTTTCGCAAATCTGCTGCTCCAAACGCTTAACCAGAATGGCCTAGGGAAAAAATACACATACTATTGTAATCGGGCGAGTTTCTACTTTCAGACGCAGAGGAATTTTTGGGTTAGGACAATCCGTTCGCGAGGTATGGGAATTTGAAGCCAAGAAATGGTTGAGAAGGCAAAAAATTTTTCACAATTCTGCTGCTCCAATCGCTTATCCAGAATGGCCTAGGGAAAAAATACGCATACCGTTGTAATCGGGCGAGTTTCTACTTTCAGACGCAGCAGGAATTTTTGGGTTTGGTCAATCCGTTCGTGAGATATGGGACTTTGAAGCTAAGAAATGGTTGAGAAGACAACAAATTTTTCGCAATTCTGCTACTCCAAACGCTTAACCAGAATGGCCTAGGGAAAAAATACACATACCGTTGTAATCGGGCGAGTTTTTACTTTCAGATGCAATTGGAATTTTTGGGTTAGGTCAATCCGTTCGCGAGGTATGGGAGTTTGAAGCCAAGAAATGGTTGAGAAGGCAAAAAATTTTTCGCAATTCTGCTGCTCCAAACGCTTAACCAGAATGCCCTAGGGAGAAAATACACATACCGTTGTAATCGGTCGAGTTTCTACTTTCAAATGCAATAGGAATTTTTGGGTTAGGTCAATCCGTTCGCGAGATATGAGAGTTTGAAACTAAGAAATGGTTGAGAAGACAACAAATTTTTCGCAAATCTGCTGCTCCAAACGCTTAACCAGAATGGCGTAGGGAAAAAATACGCATACCGTTGTAATCGGGCGAGTTTCTACTTTCAGATACAATAGGAATTTTTGGGTTCGGTCAATCCGTTCCCGAGATATGGGACTTTAAGCTAAGAAATGGTTGACAAGACAACAAATTTTTCGCACTTCTGCTGCTCCAATCGCTTAACCAGAATGGCCTAGTGAAAAAATACACATACCGTTGTAATCGGGCGAGTTTCTACTTTCAGACGCAGAAGGAATTTTTGGGTTAGGTCACTCCGTTCGTGAGATATGGGAGTTTGAAGCCAAGAAATGGTTGAGAAGGCAAAAAATTTTTCACAATTCTGCTGCTCCAAACGCTTATCCAGAATGGGCTAGGGAAAAAATACGCATACCGTTGTAATCGGGCGAGTTTCTACTTTCAGACGCAGCAGGAATTTTTGGGTTTGGTCAATCCGTTCGTGAGATATGGGACTTTGAAGCTAAGAAATGGTTGAGAAGACAACAAATTTTTCGCAATTCTGCTACTCCAAACGCTTAACCAGAATGGCCTAGGGAAAAAATACACATACCGTTGTAATCGGGCGAGTTTCTACTTTCACATGCAATTGGAATTTTTGGGTTAGGTCAATCCGTTCGCGAGATATGGGAGTTTGAAGCTAAGAAATGGCTGAGAAGGCAACAAATTTTTCGCAAATCTGCTGCTCCAAACGCTTAACCAGAATTGCCTAGGGGAAAAATACACATACTATTGTAATCGGGCGAGTTTCTACTTTCAGACGCAACAGGAATTTTTGGGTTAGGACAATCCGTTCGCGAGATATGGGAGTTTGAAGCCAAGAAATGGTTGAGAAGGCAAAAAATTTTTCGCAATTCTGCTGCTCCAATCGCTTAACCAGAATGGCCTAGGGGAAAAATATACGTACCGTTGTAATCGGGCGAGTTTCTACTTTCAAATGCAATAGGAATTTTTGGGTTAGGACAATCCGTTCGCGAGATATGGGAGTTTGAAGGTAAGAAATGGTTGAGACGACAACAAATTTTTCGCACTTCTGCTGCTCCAAACGCTTAACCAGAATGGCCTAGGGGAAAAATATACGTACCGTTGTAATCGGGAGAGTTTCTACTTTCAGGCGCAATAGGAATTTTTGGGTTAGGACAATCCGTTCGCGAGATATGGGAGTTTGAAGCCAAGAAATGGTTGAGAAGGCAAAAAATTTTTCGCAAATCTGCTGCTCCAAACGCTTAACCAGAATTGCCTAAGGAAAAAATACACATACTATTGTAATCGGGCGAGTTTCTACTTTCAGACGCAACAGGAATTTTTGGGTTAGGACAATCCGTTCGCGAGGTATGGGAGTTTGAAGCCAAGAAATGGTTGAGAAGGCAAAAAATTTTTCGCAATTCTGCTGCTCCAAACGCTTAACCAGAATGCCCTAGGGAGAAAATACACATACCGTTGTAATCGGTCGAGTTTCTACTTTCAAATGCAATAGGAATTTTTGGGTTAGGTCAATCCGTTCGCGAGATATGAGAGTTTGAAACTAAGAAATGGTTGAGAAGACAACAAATTTTTCGCAAATCTGCTGCTCCAAACGCTTAACCAGAATGGCCTAGGGAAAAAATACGCATACCGTTGTAATCGGGCGAGTTTCTACTTTCAGATACAATAGGAATTTTTGGGTTCGGTCTATCCGTTCCCGAGATATGGGACTTTAAGCTAAGAAATGGTTGACAAGACAACAAATTTTTCGCACTTCTGCTGCTCCAATCGTTTAACCAGAATGGCCTAGGGAAAAAATACACATACCGTTGTAATCGGGCGAGTTTCTACTTTCAGACGCAGCAGGAATTTTTGGGTTTGGTCAATCCGTTCGTGAGATATGGGACTTTGAAGCTAAGAAATGGTTGAGAAGAAAACAAATTTTTCGCAATTCTGCTACTCCAAACGCTTAACCAGAATGGCCTAGGGAAAAAATACACATACCGTTGTAATCGGGCGAGTTTCTACTTTCAGATGCAATTGGAATTTTTGGGTTAGGTCAATCCGTTCGCGAGATATGGGAGTTTGGAGCTAAGAAATGGTTGGGAAGGCAACAAATTTTTCGCAAATCTGCTGCTCCAAACGCTTAACCAGAATGGCCTAGGGAAAAAATACACATACTGTTGTAATCGGGCGAGTTTCTACTTTCAGACGCAGAGGAATTTTTGGGTTAGGACAATCCGTTCGCGAGGTATGGGAGTTTGAAGCCAAGAAATGGTTGAGAAGGCAAAAAATTTTTCACAATTCTGCTGCTCCAAACGCTTATCCAGAATGGCCTAGGGAAAAAATACGCATACCGTTGTAATCGGGCGAGTTTCTACTTTCAGACGCAGCAGGAATTTTTGGGTTTGGTCAATCCGTTCGTGAGATATGGGACTTTGAAGCTAAGAAATGGTTGAGAAGACAACAAATTTTTCGCAATTCTGCTACTCCAAACGCTTAACCAGAATGGCCTAGGGAAAAAATACACATACCGTTGTAATCGGGCGAGTTTCTACTTTCAGATGCAATTGGAATTTTTGGGTTAGGTCAATCCGTTCGCGAGATATGGGAGTTTGAAGCTAAGAAATGGCTGAGAAGGCAACAAATTTTTCGCAAATCTGCTGCTCCAAACGCTTAACCAGAATGGCCTAGGGGAAAAATACACATACTATTGTAATCGGGCGAGTTTCTACTTTCAAATGCAACAGGAATTTTTGGGTTAGGACAATCCGTTCGCGAGATATGAGAGTTTGAAGCTAAGAAATGGTTGAGAAGACAACAAATTTTTCGCAATTCTGCTACTCCAAACGCTTAACCAGAATGGCCTAGGGAAAAAATACACATACCGTTGTAATCGGGCGAGTTTCTACTTTCAGATGCAATTGGAATTTTTGGGTTAGGTCAATCCGTTCGCGAGATATGGGACTTTGAAGCTAAGAAATGGTTGAGAAGGCAAAAAATTTTTCGCAATTCTGCTGCTCCAATCGCTTATCCAGAATGCCCTAGGGGAAAATACACGTACCGTTGTAATCTGGCGAGTTTCTACTTTCAAATGCAATAGGAATTTTTGGGTTAGGACAATCCGTTCGCGAGATATGAGAGTTTGAAGCTAAGAAATGGTTGAGAAGACAACAAATTTTTCGCACTTCTGCTGCTCCAAACGCTTAACTAGAATGGCCTAGGGAAAAAATACGCATACCGTTGTAATCGGGCGAGTTTCTACTTTCAGACGCAGAAGGAATTTTTGGGTTCGGTAAATCCGTTCGCGAGATATGGGACTTTGAAGCTAAGAAATGGTTGAGAAGACAACAAATTTTTCGCAAATCTGTTGCTCCAAACGCTTAACCAGAATGGCCTAGGGAAAATATACGCATACCGTTGTAATCGGGCGAGTTTCTACTTTCGGATACAATAGGAATTTTTGGGTTAGGTCAATCGGTTCGCGAGATATGGGAGTTTGAAGCCAAGAAATGGTTGAGAAGGCAAAAAATTTTTCGCAATACTGCTGCTCGAAACGCTTAACCAGAATGGCCTAGGGAAAAAATACACATACCGTTGTAATCGGGCGAGTTTCTACTTTCAAATGCGATAGGAATTTTTGGGTCAGGTCAATCCGTTCGCGAGATATGAGGGTTTGAAGCTAAGAAATGGTTGAGAGGACAAGAAATTTTTCGCAAATCTGCTGCTCCAAACGCTTAACCAGAATGGCCTAGGGAAAAAATACACATACTATTGTAATCGGGCGAGTTTCTACTTTCAGACGCAACAGGAATTTTTGGGTTAAGACAATCCGTTCGCGAGATATGGGAGTTTGAAGCCAAGAAATGGTTGAGAAGGCAAATAATTTTTCGCAATTCTGCTGCTCCAAACGCTTAACCACAATGACCTAGGGAGAAAATACACATACCGTTGTAATCGGGCGAGTATCTACTTTCAAATGCAATAGGAATTTTTGGGTTAGGTCAATCCGTTCGCGAGATATGAGAGTTTGAAGCTAAGAAATGGTTGAGAAGACAACAAATTTTTCGCAAATCTGCTGCTCCAAACGCTTAACCAGAATGGCCTAGGGAAAAAATACGCATACCGTTGTAATCGGGCCAGTTTCTACTTTCAGATACAATAGGAATTTTTGGGTTCGGTCTATCCGTTCCCGAGATATGCGACTTTAAGCTAAGAAATGGTTGACAAGACAACAAATTTTTCGCACTTCTGCTGCTCCAATCGCTTAACCAGAATGGCCTATGGGAACAATACACATACCGTTGTAATCGGGAGAGTTTCTACTTTCAGGCGCAATAGGAATTTTTCGGTTAAGTCAATCCGTTCGCGAGATATGGGAGTTTGAAGCTAAGAAATGGTTTAGAAGACAACAAATTTTTCGCACTTCAGCTGCTCCAATCGCTTAACCAGAATGGCCTAGGGGAAAAATATACGTACCGTTGTAATCGGGCGAGTTTCTACTTTCAAATGCAATAGGAATTTTTGGGTTAGGACAATCCGTTCGCGAGATATGGGAGTTTGAAGCTAAGAAATGGTTGAGACGACAACAAATTTTTCGCACTTCTGCTGCTCCAAACGCTTAACCAGAATGGCCTAGGGAAAAAATACACATACCGTTGTAATCGGGCGAGTTTCTACTTTCAGGCGCAACAGGAATTTTTGGGTTAGGACAATCCGTTCGCGAGATATGGGAGTTTGAAGCCAAGAAATGGTTGAGAAGGCAAAAAATTTTTCGCAAATCTGCTGCTCCAAACGCTTAACCAGAATGGCCTAGGGAAAAAATACACATACTATTGTAATCGGGCGAGTTTCTACTTTCAGACGCAACAGGAATTTTTGGGTTAGGACAATCCGTTCGCGAGGTATGGGAGTTTGAAGCCAAGAAATGGTTGAGAAGGCAAAAAATTTTTCGCAATTCTGCTGCTCCAAACGCTTAACCAGAATGCCCTAGGGAGAAAATACACATACCGTTGTAATCGGTCGAGTTTCTACTTTCAAATGCAATAGGAATTTTTGGGTAAGGTCAATCCGTTCGCGAGATATGAGAGTTTGAAGCTAAGAAATGGTTGAGAAGACAACAAATTTTTCGCAAATCTGCTGCTCCAAACGCTTAACCAGAATGGCCTAGGGAAAAAATACACATACTATTGTAATCGGGCGAGTTTCTACTTTCAGACGCAACAGGAATTTTTGGGTTAGGACCATCCGTTCGCGAGATATGGGAGTTTGAAGCCAAGAAATGGTTGAGAAGGCAAAAAATTTTTCGCAATTCTGCTGCTCCAAACGCTTAACCAGAATGCCCTAGGGAGAAAATACACATACCGTTGTAATCGGTCGAGTTTCTACTTTCAGACGCAACAGGAATTTTTGGGTTAGGACCATCCGTTCGCGAGATATGGGAGTTTGAAGCCAAGAAATGGTTGAGAAGGCAAAAAATTTTTCGCAATTCTGCTGCTCCAAACGCTTAACCAGAATGCCCTAGGGAGAAAATACACATACCGTTGTAATCGGTCGACTTTCTACTTTCAAATGCAATAGGAATTTTTGGGTAAGGTCAATCCGTTCGCGAGATATGAGAGTTTGAAGCTAAGAAATGGTTGAGAAGACAACAAATTTTTCGCAAATCTGCTGCTCCAAACGCTTAACCAGAATGGCCTAGGGAAAAAATACACACACCGTTGTAATCGGGCGAGTTTCTACTTTCAGATGCATAAGGAATTTTTGGGTTCGGTCAATCCGTTCGCGAGATATGGGAGTTTGAAGACAACAAATGGTTGAGAAGGCAAAAAATTTTTCGCAGTACTGCTGCTCGAAACGCTTAACCAGAATGGCCTAGGGAAAAAATACACATACCGTTGTAATCGGGCGAGTTTCTACTTTCAGGCGCAACAGGAATTTTTGGGTTAGGACAATCCGTTCGCGAGATATGGGAGTTTGAAGCCAAGAAATGGTTGAGAAGGCAAAAAATTTTTCGCAAATCTGCTGCTCCAAACGCTTAACCAGAATTGCCTAAGGAAAAAATACACATACTATTGTAATCGGGCGAGTTTCTACTTTCAGACGCAACAGGAATTTTTGGGTTAGGACAATCCGTTCGCGAGGTATGGGAGTTTGAAGCCAAGAAATGGTTGAGAAGGCAAAAAATTTTTCGCAATTCTGCTGCTCCAAACGCTTAACCAGAATGCCCTAGGGAGAAAATACACATACCGTTGTAATCGGTCGAGTTTCTACTTTCAAATGCAATAGGAATTTTTGGGTTAGGTCAATCCGTTCGCGAGATATGAGAGTTTGAAACTAAGAAATGGATGAGAAGACAACAAATTTTTCGCAAATCTGCTGCTCCAAACGCTTAACCAGAATGGCCTAGGGAAAAAATACGCATACCGTTGTAATCGGGCGAGTTTCTACTTTCAGATACAATAGGAATTTTTGGGTTCGGTCAATCCGTTCCCGAGATATGGGACTTTAAGCTAAGAAATGGTTGACAAGACAACAAATTTTTCGCACTTCTGCTGCTCCAATCGTTTAACCAGAATGGCCTAGGGAAAAAATACACATACCGTTGTAATCGGGCGAGTTTCTACTTTCAGACGCAGAAGGAATTTTTGGGTTAGGTCACTCCGTTCGTGAGATATGGGAGTTTGAAGCCAAGAAATGGTTGAGAAGGCAAAAAATTTTTCACAATTCTGCTGCTCCAAACGCTTATCCAGAATGGCCTAGGGAAAAAATACGCATACCGTTGTAATCGGGCGAGTTTCTACTTTCAGATGCCATTGGAATTTTTGGGTTAGGTCAATCCGTTCGCAAGATATGGGAGTTTGAAGCTAAGAAATGGTTGAGAAGGCAACAAATTTTTCGCAAATCTGCTGCTCCAAACGCTTAACCAGAATGGCCTAGGGAAAAAATACACATACTATTGTAATCGGGCGAGTTTCTACTTTCAGACGCAGAGGAATTTTTGGGTTAGGTCACTCCGTTCGTGAGATATGGGAGTTTGAAGCCAAGAAATGGTTGAGAAGGCAAAAAATTTTTCACAATTCTGCTGCTCCAAACGCTTATCCAGAATGGGCTAGGGAAAAAATACGCATACCGTTGTAATCGGGCGTGTTTCTACTTTCAGACGCATCAGGAATTTTTGGGTTTCGTCAATCCGTTCGTGAGATATGAGACTTTGAAGCTAAGAAATGGTTGAGAAGACAACAAATTTTTCGCACTTCTGCTGCTCCAATCGCTTAACCAGAATGCCCTAGGGGAAAAATACACGTACCGTTGTAATCGGGGGTGTTTCTACTTTCAGATGCATAAGGAATTTTTGGGTTAGGTCAATCCGTTCGCGAGATATGGGAGTTTGAAGACAACAAATGGTTGAGAAGGCAAAAAATTTTTCGCAATACTGCTGCTCGAAACGCTTAACCAGAATGGCCTAGGGAAAAAATACACATACCGTTGTAATCGGGCGAGTTTCTACTTTCAAATGCGATAGGAATTTTTGGGTCAGGTCAATCCGTTCGCGAGATATGAGGGTTTGAAGCTAAGAAATGGTTGAGAGGACAAGAAATTTTTCGCAAATCTCCTGCTCCAAACGCTTAACCAGAATGGCCTAGGGAAAAAATACACATACTATTGTAATCGTGCGAGTTTCTACTTTCAGACGCAACAGGAATTTTTGGGTTAGGACAATCCGTTCGCGAGATATGGGAGTTTGAAGGCAAGAAATGGTTGAGAAGGCAAAAAATTTTTCGCAAATCTGCTGCTCCAAACGCTTAACCAGAATTGCCTAAGGAAAAAATACACATACTATTGTAATCGTGCGAGTTTCTACTTTCAGACGCAACAGGAATTTTTGGGTTAGGACAATCCGTTCGCGAGATATGGGAGTTTGAAGCCAAGAAATGGTTGAGAAGGCAAATAATTTTTCGCAATTCTGCTGCTCCAAACGCTTAACCACAATGACCTAGGGAGAAAATACACATACCGTTGTAATCGGGCGAGTATCTACTTTCAAATGCAATAGGAATTTTTCGGTTAAGTCAATCCGTTCGCGAGATATGGGAGTTTGAAGCTAAGAAATGGTTTAGAAGACAACAAATTTTTCGCACTTCAGCTGCTCCAATCGCTTAACCAGAATGGCCTAGGTGAAAAATATACGTACCGTTGTAATCGGGCGAGTTTCTACTTTCAAATGCAATAGGAATTTTTGGGTTAGGACAATCCGTTCGCGAGATATGGGAGTTTGAAGCTAAGAAATGGTTGAGACGACAACAAATTTTTCGCACTTCTGCTGCTCCAAACGCTTAACCAGAATGGCCTAGGGAAAAAATACACATACCGTTGTAATCGGGCGAGTTTCTACTTTCAGGCGCAACAGGAATTTTTGGGTTAGGACAATCCGTTCGCGAGATATGGGAGTTTGAAGCCAAGAAATGGTTGAGAAGGCAAAAAATTTTTCGCAAATCTGCTGCTCCAAACGCTTAACCAGAATTGCCTAAGGAAAAAATACACATACTATTGTAATCGGGCGAGTTTCTACTTTCAGACGCAACAGGAATTTTTGGGTTAGGACAATCCGTTCGCGAGGTATGGGAGTTTGAAGCCAAGAAATGGTTGAGAAGGCAAAAAATTTTTCGCAATTCTGCTGCTCCAAACGCTTAACCAGAATGCCCTAGGGAGAAAATACACATACCGTTGTAATCGGTCGAGTTTCTACTTTCAAATGCAATAGGAATTTTTGGGTTAGGTCAATCCGTTCGCGAGATATGAGAGTTTGAAACTAAGAAATGGTTGAGAAGACAACAAATTTTTCGCAAATCTGCTGCTCCAAACGCTTAACCAGAATGGCCTAGGGAAAAAATGCGCATACCGTTGTAATCGGGCGAGTTTCTACTTTCAGATACAATAGGAATTTTTGGGTTCGGTCAATCCGTTCCCGAGATATGGGACTTTAAGCTAAGAAATGGTTGACAAGACAACAAATTTTTCGCACTTCTGCTGCTCCAATCGCTTAACCAGAATGGCCTAGGGAAAAAATACACATACCGTTGTAATCGGGCGAGTTTCTACTTTCAGACGCAGAAGGAATTTTTGGGTTAGGTCACTCCGTTCGTGAGATATGGGAGTTTGAAGCCAAGAAATGGTTGAGAAGGCAAAAAATTTTTCACAATTCTGCTGCTCCAAACGCTTATCCAGAATGGCCGAGGGAAAAAGTACGCATACCGTTGTAATCGGGCGAGTTTCTACTTTCAGACGCAGCAGGAATTTTTGGGCTTGGTCAATCCGTTCGTGAGATATGGGACTTTGAAGCTAAGAAATGGTTGAGAAGAAAACAAATTTTTCGCAATTCTGCTACTCCAAACGCTTAACCAGAATGGCCTAGGGAAAAAATACGCATACCGTTGTAATCGGGCGAGTTTCTACTTTCAGACGCAGCAGGAATTTTTGGGTTTGGTCAATCCGTTCGTGAGATATGGGACTTTGAAGCTAAGAAATGGTTGAGAAGACAACAAATTTTTCGCAATTCTGCTACTCCAAACGCTTAACCAGAATGGCCTAGGGAAAAAATACACATACCGTTGTAATCGGGCGAGTTTTTACTTTCAGATGCAATTGGAATTTTTGGGTTAGGTCAATCCGTTCGCGAGGTATGGGAGTTTGAAGCCAAGAAATGGTTGAGAAGGCAAAAAATTTTTCGCAATTCTGCTGCTCCAAACGCTTAACCAGAATGCCCTAGGGAGAAAATACACATACCGTTGTAATCGGTCGAGTTTCTACTTTCAAATGCAATAGGAATTTTTGGGTTAGGTCAATCCGTTCGCGAGATATGAGAGTTTGAAACTAAGAAATGGTTGAGAAGACAACAAATTTTTCGCAAATCTGCTGCTCCAAACGCTTAACCAGAATGGCGTAGGGAAAAAATACGCATACCGTTGTAATCGGGCGAGTTTCTACTTTCAGATACAATAGGAATTTTTGGGTTCGGTCAATCCGTTCCCGAGATATGGGACTTTAAGCTAAGAAATGGTTGACAAGACAACAAATTTTTCGCACTTCTGCTGCTCCAATCGCTTAACCAGAATGGCCTAGTGAAAAAATACACATACCGTTGTAATCGGGCGAGTTTCTACTTTCAGACGCAGAAGGAATTTTTGGGTTAGGTCACTCCGTTCGTGAGATATGGGAGTTTGAAGCCAAGAAATGGTTGAGAAGGCAAAAAATTTTTCACAATTCTGCTGCTCCAAACGCTTATCCAGAATGGGCTAGGGAAAAAATACGCATACCGTTGTAATCGGGCGAGTTTCTACTTTCAGACGCAGCAGGAATTTTTGGGTTTGGTCAATCCGTTCGTGAGATATGGGACTTTGAAGCTAAGAAATGGTTGAGAAGACAACAAATTTTTCGCAATTCTGCTACTCCAAACGCTTAACCAGAATGGCCTAGGGAAAAAATACACATACCGTTGTAATCGGGCGAGTTTCTACTTTCACATGCAATTGGAATTTTTGGGTTAGGTCAATCCGTTCGCGAGATATGGGAGTTTGAAGCTAAGAAATGGCTGAGAAGGCAACAAATTTTTCGCAAATCTGCTGCTCCAAACGCTTAACCAGAATGGCCTAGGGGAAAAATATACGTACCGTTGTAATCGGGCGAGCTTCTACTTTCAAATGCAATAGGAATTTTTGGGTTAGGACAATCCGTTCGCGAGATATGGGAGTTTGAAGGTAAGAAATGGTTGAGACGACAACAAATTTTTCGCACTTCTGCTGCTCCAAACGCTTAACCAGAATGGCCTAGGGGAAAAATATACGTACCGTTGTAATCGGGCGAGCTTCTACTTTCAAATGCAATAGGAATTTTTGGGTTAGGACAATCCGTTCGCGAGATATGGGAGTTTGAAGGTAAGAAATGGTTGAGAAGACAACAAATTTTTCGCAATTCTGCTACTCCAAACGCTTAACCAGAATGGCCTAGGGAAAAAATACACATACCGTTGTAATCGGGCGAGTTTCTACTTTCACATGCAATTGGAATTTTTGGGTTAGGTCACTCCGTTCGTGAGATATGGGAGTTTGAAGCCAAGAAATGGTTGAGAAGGCAAAAAATTTTTCACAATTCTGCTGCTCCAAACGCTTATCCAGAATGGGCTAGGGAAAAAATACGCATACCGTTGTAATCGGGCGAGTTTCTACTTTCAGACGCAACAGGAATTTTTGGGTTAGGACAATCCGTTCGCGAGATATGGGAGTTTGAAGCCAAGAAATGGTTGAGAAGGCAAAAAATTTTTCGCAATTCTGCTGCTCCAATCGCTTAACCAGAATGGCCTAGGGGAAAAATATACGTACCGTTGTAATCGGGCGAGCTTCTACTTTCAAATGCAATAGGAATTTTTGGGTTAGGACAATCCGTTCGCGAGATATGGGAGTTTGAAGGTAAGAAATGGTTGAGACGACAACAAATTTTTCGCACTTCTGCTGCTCCAAACGCTTAACCAGAATGGCCTAGGGGAAAAATATACGTACCGTTGTAATCGGGAGAGTTTCTACTTTCAGGCGCAATAGGAATTTTTGGGTTAGGACAATCCGTTCGCGAGATATGGGAGTTTGAAGCCAAGAAATGGTTGAGAAGGCAAAAAATTTTTCGCAAATCTGCTGCTCCAAACGCTTAACCAGAATTGCCTAAGGAAAAAATACACATACTATTGTAATCGGGCGAGTTTCTACTTTCAGACGCAACAGGAATTTTTGGGTTAGGACAATCCGTTCGCGAGGTATGGGAGTTTGAAGCCAAGAAATGGTTGAGAAGGCAAAAAATTTTTCGCAATTCTGCTGCTCCAAACGCTTAACCAGAATGCCCTAGGGAGAAAATACACATACCGTTGTAATCGGTCGAGTTTCTACTTTCAAATGCAATAGGAATTTTTGGGTTAGGTCAATCCGTTCGCGAGATATGAGAGTTTGAAACTAAGAAATGGTTGAGAAGACAACAAATTTTTCGCAAATCTGCTGCTCCAAACGCTTAACCAGAATGGCCTAGGGAAAAAATACGCATACCATTGTAATCGGGCGAGTTTCTACTTTCAGATACAATAGGAATTTTTGGGTTCGGTCAATCCGTTCCCGAGATATGGGACTTTAAGCTAAGAAATGGTTGACAAGACAACAAATTTTTCGCACTTCTGCTGCTCCAATCGTTTAACCAGAATGGCCTAGGGAAAAAATACACATACCGTTGTAATCGGGCGAGTTTCTACTTTCAGACGCAGCAGGAATTTTTGGGTTTGGTCAATCCGTTCGTGAGATATGGGACTTTGAAGCTAAGAAATGGTTGAGAAGAAAACAAATTTTTCGCAATTCTGCTACTCCAAACGCTTAACCAGAATGGCCTAGGGAAAAAATACACATACCGTTGTAATCGGGCGAGTTTCTACTTTCAGATGCAATTGGAATTTTTGGGTTAGGTCAATCCGTTCGCGAGATATGGGAGTTTGGAGCTAAGAAATGGTTGGGAAGGCAACAAATTTTTCGCAAATCTGCTGCTCCAAACGCTTAACCAGAATGGCCTAGGGAAAAAATACACATACTGTTGTAATCGGGCGAGTTTCTACTTTCAGACGCAGAGGAATTTTTGGGTTAGGACAATCCGTTCGCGAGGTATGGGAGTTTGAAGCCAAGAAATGGTTGAGAAGGCAAAAAATTTTTCACAATTCTGCTGCTCCAAACGCTTATCCAGAATGGCCTAGGGAAAAAATACGCATACCGTTGTAATCGGGCGAGTTTCTACTTTCAGACGCAGCAGGAATTTTTGGGTTTGGTCAATCCGTTCGTGAGATATGGGACTTTGAAGCTAAGAAATGGTTGAGAAGACAACAAATTTTTCGCAATTCTGCTACTCCAAACGCTTAACCAGAATGGCCTAGGGAAAAAATACACATACCGTTGTAATCGGGCGAGTTTCTACTTTCAGATGCAATTGGAATTTTTGGGTTAGGTCAATCCGTTCGCGAGATATGGGAGTTTGAAGCTAAGAAATGGCTGAGAAGGCAACAAATTTTTCGCAAATCTGCTGCTCCAAACGCTTAACCAGAATGGCCTAGGGGAAAAATACACATACTATTGTAATCGGGCGAGTTTCTACTTTCAGACGCAACAGGAATTTTTGGGTTAGGACAATCCGTTCGCGAGATATGGGAGTTTGAAGCCAAGAAATGGTTGAGAAGGCAAAAAATTTTTCGCAATTCTGCTGCTCCAAACGCTTAACCAGAATGCCCTAGGGACAAAATACACATACCGTTGTAATCGGGCGAGTTTCTACTTTCAGACGCAACAGGAATTTTTGGGTTAGGTCAATCCGTTCGCGAGATATGAGAGTTTGAAGCTAAGAAATGCTTGAGAAGACAACAAATTTTTCGCAATTCGGCTGCTCCAAACGCTTAACCAGAATGGCCTAGGGAAAAAATACGCATACCGTTGTAATCGGGCGAGTTTCTACTTTCAGTTACAATAGGAATTTTTGGGTTCGGTAAATCCGTTCGCGAGATATGGGACTTTGAAGCTAAGAAATGGTTGAGAAGGCAAAAAATTTTTCGCAATTCTGCTGCTCCAATCGCTTATCCAGAATGCCCTAGGGGAAAATACACGTACCGTTGTAATCTGGCGAGTTTCTACTTTCAAATGCAATAGGAATTTTTGGGTTAGGACAATCCGTTCGCGAGATATGAGAGTTTGAAGCTAAGAAATGGTTGAGAAGACAACAAATTTTTCGCACTTCTGCTGCTCCAAACGCTTAACTAGAATGGCCTAGGGAAAAAATACGCATACCGTTGTAATCGGGCGAGTTTCTACTTTCAGACGCAGAAGGAATTTTTGGGTTCGGTAAATCCGTTCGCGAGATATGGGACTTTGAAGCTAAGAAATGGTTGAGAAGACAACAAATTTTTCGCAAATCTGTTGCTCCAAACGCTTAACCAGAATGGCCTAGGGAAAATATACGCATACCGTTGTAATCGGGCGAGTTTCTACTTTCGGATACAATAGGAATTTTTGGGTTAGGTGAATCGGTTCGCGAGATATGGGAGTTTGAAGCCAAGAAATGGTTGAGAAGGCAAAAAATTTTTCGCAATACTGCTGCTCGAAACGCTTAACCAGAATGGCCTAGGGAAAAAATACACATACCGTTGTAATCGGGCGAGTTTCTACTTTCAAATGCGATAGGAATTTTTGGGTCAGGTCAATCCGTTCGCGAGATATGAGGGTTTGAAGCTAAGAAATGGTTGAGAGGACAAGAAATTTTTCGCAAATCTGCTGCTCCAAACGCTTAACCAGAATGGCCTAGGGAAAAAATACACATACTATTGTAATCGGGCGAGTTTCTACTTTCAGACGCAACAGGAATTTTTGGGTTAAGACAATCCGTTCGCGAGATATGGGAGTTTGAAGCCAAGAAATGGTTGAGAAGGCAAATAATTTTTCGCAATTCTGCTGCTCCAAACGCTTAACCACAATGACCTAGGGAGAAAATACACATACCGTTGTAATCGGGCGAGTATCTACTTTCAAATGCAATAGGAATTTTTGGGTTAGGTCAATCCGTTCGCGAGATATGAGAGTTTGAAGCTAAGAAATGGTTGAGAAGACAACAAATTTTTCGCAAATCTGCTGCTCCAAACGCTTAACCAGAATGGCCTAGGGAAAAAATACGCATACCGTTGTAATCGGGCCAGTTTCTACTTTCAGATACAATAGGAATTTTTGGGTTCGGTCTATCCGTTCCCGAGATATGCGACTTTAAGCTAAGAAATGGTTGACAAGACAACAAATTTTTCGCACTTCTGCTGCTCCAATCGCTTAACCAGAATGGCCTATGGGAACAATACACATACCGTTGTAATCGGGAGAGTTTCTACTTTCAGGCGCAATAGGAATTTTTCGGTTAAGTCAATCCGTTCGCGAGATATGGGAGTTTGAAGCTAAGAAATGGTTTAGAAGACAACAAATTTTTCGCACTTCAGCTGCTCCAATCGCTTAACCAGAATGGCCTAGGGGAAAAATATACGTACCGTTGTAATCGGGCGAGTTTCTACTTTCAAATGCAATAGGAATTTTTGGGTTAGGACAATCCGTTCGCGAGATATGGGAGTTTGAAGCTAAGAAATGGTTGAGACGACAACAAATTTTTCGCACTTCTGCTGCTCCAAACGCTTAACCAGAATGGCCTAGGGAAAAAATACACATACCGTTGTAATCGGGCGAGTTTCTACTTTCAGGCGCAACAGGAATTTTTGGGTTAGGACAATCCGTTCGCGAGATATGGGAGTTTGAAGCCAAGAAATGGTTGAGAAGGCAAAAAATTTTTCGCAAATCTGCTGCTCCAAACGCTTAACCAGAATGGCCTAGGGAAAAAATACACATACTATTGTAATCGGGCGAGTTTCTACTTTCAGACGCAACAGGAATTTTTGGGTTAGGACAACCCGTTCGCGAGGTATGGGAGTTTGAAGCCAAGAAATGGTTGAGAAGGCAAAAAATTTTTCGCAATTCTGCTGCTCCAAACGCTTAACCAGAATGCCCTAGGGAGAAAATACACATACCGTTGTAATCGGTCGAGTTTCTACTTTCAAATGCAATAGGAATTTTTGGGTAAGGTCAATCCGTTCGCGAGATATGAGAGTTTGAAGCTAAGAAATGGTTGAGAAGACAACAAATTTTTCGCAAATCTGCTGCTCCAAACGCTTAACCAGAATGGCCTAGGGAAAAAATACACATACCGTTGTAATCGGGCGAGTTTCTACTTTCAGGCGCAACAGGAATTTTTGGGTTAGGACAATCCGTTCGCGAGATATGGGAGTTTGAAGCCAAGAAATGGTTGAGAAGGCAAAAAATTTTTCGCAAATCTGCTGCTCCAAACGCTTAACCAGAATGGCCTAGGGAAAAAATACACATACTATTGTAATCGGGCGAGTTTCTACTTTCAGACGCAACAGGAATTTTTGGGTTAGGACCATCCGTTCGCGAGATATGGGAGTTTGAAGCCAAGAAATGGTTGAGAAGGCAAAAAATTTTTCGCAATTCTGCTGCTCCAAACGCTTAACCAGAATGCCCTAGGGAGAAAATACACATACCGTTGTAATCGGTCGAGTTTCTACTTTCAAATGCAATAGGAATTTTTGGGTAAGGTCAATCCGTTCGCGAGATATGAGAGTTTGAAGCTAAGAAATGGTTGAGAAGACAACAAATTTTTCGCAAATCTGCTGCTCCAAACGCTTAACCAGAATGGCCTAGGGAAAAAATACACACACCGTTGTAATCGGGCGAGTTTCTACTTTCAGATGCATAAGGAATTTTTGGGTTTGGTCAATCCGTTCGCGAGATATGGGAGTTTGAAGACAACAAATGGTTGAGAAGGCAAAAAATTTTTCGCAATACTGCTGCTCGAAACGCTTAACCAGAATGGCCTAGGGAAAAAATACACATACCGTTGTAATCGGGCGAGTTTCTACTTTCAAATGCGATAGGAATTTTTGGGTCAGGTCAATCCGTTCGCGAGATATGAGGGTTTGAAGCTAAGAAATGGTTGAGAGGACAAGAAATTTTTCGCAAATCTGCTGCTCCAAACGCTTAACCAGAATGGCCTAGGGAAAAAATACACATACTATTGTAATCGGGCGAGTTTCTACTTTCAGACGCAACAGGAATTTTTGGGTTAAGACAATCCGTTCGCGAGATATGGGAGTTTGAAGCCAAGAAATGGTTGAGAAGGCAAATAATTTTTCGCAATTCTGCTGCTCCAAACGCTTAACCACAATGACCTAGGGAGAAAATACACATACCGTTGTAATCGGGCGAGTATCTACTTTCAAATGCAATAGGAATTTTTGGGTTAGGTCAATCCGTTCGCGAGATATGAGAGTTTGAAGCTAAGAAATGGTTGAGAAGACAACAAATTTTTCGCAAATCTGCTGCTCCAAACGCTTAACCAGAATGGCCTAGGGAAAAAATACGCATACCGTTGTAATCGGGCCAGTTTCTACTTTCAGATACAATAGGAATTTTTGGGTTCGGTCAATCCGTTCCCGAGATATGGGACTTTAAGCTAAGAAATGGTTGACAAGACAACAAATTTTTCGCACTTCTGCTGCTCCAATCGCTTAACCAGAATGGCCTAGGGAAAAAATACACATACCGTTGTAATCGGGCGAGTTTCTACTTTCAGACGCAACAGGAATTTTTGGGTTAAGACAATCCGTTCGCGAGATATGGGAGTTTGAAGCCAAGAAATGGTTGAGAAGGCAAATAATTTTTCGCAATTCTGCTGCTCCAAACGCTTAACCACAATGACCTAGGGAGAAAATACACATACCGTTGTAATCGGGCGAGTATCTACTTTCAAATGCAATAGGAATTTTTGGGTTAGGTCAATCCGTTCGCGAGATATGAGAGTTTGAAGCTAAGAAATGGTTGAGAAGACAGCAAATTTTTCGGAAATCTGCTGCTCCAAACGCTTAACCAGAATGGCCTAGGGAAAAAATACGCACACCGTTGTAATCGGGCCAGTTTCTACTTTCAGATACAATAGGAATTTTTGGGTTCGGTCTATCCGTTCCCGAGATATGGGACTTTAAGCTAAGAAATGGTTGACAAGACAACAAATTTTTCGCACTTCTGCTGCTCCAATCGCTTAACCAGAATGGCCTATGGGAACAATACACATACCGTTGTAATCGGGAGAGTTTCTACTTTCAGGCGCAATAGGAATTTTTCGGTTAAGTCAATCCGTTCGCGAGATATGGGAGTTTGAAGCTAAGAAATGGTTTAGAAGACAACAAATTTTTCGCACTTCAGCTGCTCCAATCGCTTAACCAGAATGGCCTAGGGGAAAAATATACGTACCGTTGTAATCGGGCGAGCTTCTACTTTCAAATGCAATAGGAATTTTTGGGTTAGGACAATCCGTTCGCGAGATATGGGAGTTTGAAGCTAAGAAATGGTTGAGACGACAACAAATTTTTCGCACTTCTGCTGCTCCAAACGCTTAACCAGAATGGCCTAGGGAAAAAATACACATACCGTTGTAATCGGGCGAGTTTCTACTTTCAGGCGCAACAGGAATTTTTGGGTTAGGACAATCCGTTCGCGAGATATGGGAGTTTGAAGCCAAGAAATGGTTGAGAAGGCAAAAAATTTTTCGCAAATCTGCTGCTCCAAACGCTTAACCAGAATGGCCTAGGAAAAAAATGCACATACTATTGTAATCGGGCGAGTTTCTACTTTCAGACGCAACAGGAATTTTTGGGTTAGGACAATCCGTTCGCGAGATATGGGAGTTTGAAGCCAAGAAATGGTTGAGAAGGCAAAAAATTTTTCGCAATTCTGCTGCTCCAAACGCTTAACCAGAATGCCCTAGGGAGAAAATACACATACCGTTGTAATCGGTCGAGTTTCTACTTTCAAATGCAATAGGAATTTTTGGGTAAGGTCAATCCGTTCGCGAGATATGAGAGTTTGAAGCTAAGAAATGGTTGAGAAGACAACAAATTTTTCGCAAATCTGCTGCTCCAAACGCTTAACCAGAATGGCCTAGGGAAAAAATACACATACCGTTGTAATCGGGCGAGTTTCTACTTTCAGGCGCAACAGGAATTTTTGGGTTAGGACAATCCGTTCGCGAGATATGGGAGTTTGAAGCCAAGAAATGGTTGAGAAGGCAAAAAATTTTTCGCAAATCTGCTGCTCCAAACGCTTAACCAGAATGGCCTAGGGAAAAAATACACATACTATTGTAATCGGGCGAGTTTCTACTTTCAGACGCAACAGGAATTTTTGGGTTAGGACAATCCGTTCGCGAGATATGGGAGTTTGAAGCCAAGAAATGGTTGAGAAGGCAAAAAATTTTTCGCAATTCTGCTGCTCCAAACGCTTAACCAGAAAGCCCTAGGGAGAAAATACACATACCGTTGTAATCGGTCGAGTTTCTACTTTCAAATGCAATAGGAATTTTTGGGTAAGGTCAATCCGTTCGCGAGATATGAGAGTTTGAAGCTAAGAAATGGTTGAGAAGACAACAAATTTTTCGCAAATCTGCTGCTCCAAACGCTTAACCAGAATGGCCTAGGGAAAAAATACACACACCGTTGTAATCGGGCGAGTTTCTACTTTCAGATGCATAAGGAATTTTTGGGTTCGGTCAATCCGTTCGCGAGATATGGGAGTTTGAAGACAACAAATGGTTGAGAAGACAACAAATTTTCCGCAATTCTGCTGCTCCAAACGCTTAACCAGAATGGGCTAGGGAAAAAATACACATACCGTTGTAATCGGGCGAGTATCTACTTTCAAATGCAATAGGAATTTTTGGGTTAGGTCAATCCGTTCGCGAGATATGAGAGTTTGAAGCTAAGAAATGGTTGAGAAGACAACAAATTTTTCGCAAATCTGCTGCTCCAAACGCTTAACCAGAATGGCCTAGGGAAAAAATACGCATACCGTTGTAATCGGGCGAGTTTCTACTTTCAGACGCAGAAGGAATTTTTGGGTTTGGTCAATCCGTTCGCGAGATATGGGACTTTGAAGCTAAGAATTGGTTGAGAAGACAACAAATTTTTCGCAAATCTGCTGCTCCAAACGCTTAACCAGAATGGCCTAGGGAAAAAATACGCATACCGTTGTAATCGGGCCAGTTTCTACTTTCAGATACAATAGGAATTTTTGGGTTCGGTCAATCCGTTCCCGAGATATGGGACTTTAAGCTAAGAAATGGTTGACAAGACAACAAATTTTTCGCACTTCTGCTGCTCCAATCGCTTAACCAGAATGGCCTAGGGAAAAAATACACATACCGTTGTAATCGGGCGAGTTTCTTCTTTCAGACGCAACAGGAATTTTTGGGTTAGGTCAATCCGTTCGCGAGATATGGGAGTTTGAAGCTAAGAAATGGTTGAGAAGGCAACAAATTTTTCGCAAATCTGCTGCTCCAAACGCTTAACCAGAATGGCCTAGGGGAAAAATACACATACTATTGTAATCGGGCGAGTTTCTACTTTCAGACGCAACAGGAATTTTTGGGTTAGGACAATCCGTTCGCGAGATATGGGAGTTTGAAGCCAAGAAATGGTTGAGAAGGCAAAAAATTTTTCGCAATTCTGCTGCTCCAAACGCTTAACCAGAATGCCCTAGGGACAAAATACACATACTATTGTAATCGGGCGAGTTTCTACTTTCAGACGCAACAGGAATTTTTGGGTTAAGACAATCCGTTCGCGAGATATGGGAGTTTGAAGCTAAGAAATGGCTTAGAAGACAACAAATTTTTCGCACTTCAGCTGCTCCAATCGCTTAACCAGAATGGCCTAGGGGAAAAATATACGTACCGTTGTAATCGGGCGAGTATCTACTTTCAAATGCAATAGGAATTTTTGGGTTAGGACAATCCGTTCGCGAGATATGGGAGTTTGAAGCTAAGAAATGGTTGAGAAGGCAACAAATTTTTCGCAAATCTGCTGCTCCAAACGCTTAACCAGAATGGCCTAGGGAAAAAATACGCATACCGTTGTAATCGGGCGAGTTTCTACTTTCAGACGCAGAAGGAATTTTTGGGTTTGGTCAATCCGTTCGCGAGATATGGGACTTTGAAGCTAAGAAATGGTCGAGAAGACAACAAATTTTTCGCAAATCTGCTGCTCCAAACGCTTAACCAGAATGGCATAGGGAAAAAATACGCATACCGTTGTAATCGGGCGAGTTTCTACTTTCAGACACAGAAGGAATTTTTGGGTTAGGACAATCCGTTCGCGAGATATGGGAGTTTGAAGCTAAGAAATGGATGAGAAGACAACAAATTTTTCGCAATTCTGCTGCTCCAAACGCTTAACCAGAATGGCCTAGGGGAAAAATATACGTACCGTTGTAATCGGGCGAGTTTCTACTTTCAGGCGCAACAGGAATTTTTGGGTTAGGACAATCCGTTCGCGAGATATGGGAGTTTGAAGCCAAGAAATGGTTGAGAAGGCAAAAAATTTTTCGCAAATCTGCTGCTCCAAACGCTTAACCAGAATGGCCTAGGGAAAAAATACACATACTATTGTAATCGGGCGAGTTTCTACTTTCAAATGCAATAGGAATTTTTGGGTTAGGACAATCCGTTCGCGAGATATGGGAGTTTGAAGCTAAGAAATGGTTGAGACGACAACAAATTTTTCGCACTTCTGCTGCTCCAAACGCTTAACCAGAATGGCCTAGGGAAAAAATACACATACCGTTGTAATCGGGCGAGTTTCTACTTTCAGGCGCAACAGGAATTTTTGGTTTAGGACAATCCGTTCGCGAGATATGGGAGTTTGAAGCCAAGAAATGGTTGAGAAGGCAAAAAATTTTTCGCAAATCTGCTGCTCCAAACGCTTAACCAGAATGGCCTAGGGAAAAAATACACATACTATTGTAATCGGGCGAGTTTCTACTTTCAGACGCAACAGGAATTTTTGGGTTAGGACAATCCGTTCGCGAGATATGGGAGTTTGAAGCCAAGAAATGGTTGAGAAGGCAAAAAATTTTTCGCAATTCTGCTGCTCCAAACGCTTAACCAGAACGCCCTAGGGAGAAAATACACATACCGTTGTAATCGGTCGAGTTTCTACTTTCAAATGCAATAGGAATTTTTGGGTAAGGTCAATCCGTTCGCGAGATATGAGAGTTTGAAGCTAAGAAATGGTTGAGAAGACAACAAATTTTTCGCAAATCTGCTGCTCCAAACGCTTAACCAGAATGGCCTAGGGAAAAAATACACACACCGTTGTAATCGGGCGAGTTTCTACTTTCAGATGCATAAGGAATTTTTGGGTTCGGTCAATCCGTTCGCGAGATATGGGAGTTTGAAGACAACAAATGGTTGAGAAGACAACAAATTTTCCGCAATTCTGCTGCTCCAAACGCTTAACCAGAATGGGCTAGGGAAAAAATACACATACCGTTGTAATCGGGCGAGTATCTACTTTCAAATGCAATAGGAATTTTTGGGTTAGGTCAATCCGTTCGCGAGATATGAGAGTTTGAAGCTAAGAAATGGTTGAGAAGACAACAAATTTTTCGCAAATCTGCTGCTCCAAACGCTTAACCAGAATGGCCTAGGGAAAAAATACGCATACCGTTGTAATCGGGCGAGTTTCTACTTTCAGACGCAGAAGGAATTTTTGGGTTTGGTCAATCCGTTCGCGAGATATGGGACTTTGAAGCTAAGAATTGGTTGAGAAGACAACAAATTTTTCGCAAATCTGCTGCTCCAAACGCTTAACCAGAATGGCCTAGGGAAAAAATACGCATACCGTTGTAATCGGGCCAGTTTCTACTTTCAGATACAATAGGAATTTTTGGGTTCGGTCAATCCGTTCCCGAGATATGGGACTTTAAGCTAAGAAATGGTTGACAAGACAACAAATTTTTCGCACTTCTGCTGCTCCAATCGCTTAACCAGAATGGCCTAGGGAAAAAATACACATACCGTTGTAATCGGGCGAGTTTCTTCTTTCAGACGCAACAGGAATTTTTGGGTTAGGTCAATCCGTTCGCGAGATATGGGAGTTTGAAGACAAGAAATCGTTGAGAAGGCAAAAAGTTTCTCGCAATTCTGCTACTCCAAACGCTTAACCAGAATGGCCTAGGGAAAAAATACACATACCGTTGTAATCGGGCGAGTTTCTACTTTCAGATGCAATTGGAATTTTTGGGTTAGGTCAATCCGTTCGCGAGATATGGGAGTTTGAAGCTAAGAAATGGTTGAGAAGGCAACAAATTTTTCGCAAATCTGCTGCTCCAAACGCTTAACCAGAATGGCCTAGGGGAAAAATACACATACTATTGTAATCGGTCGAGTTTCTACTTTCAGACGCAACAGGAATTTTTGGGTTAGGACAATCCGTTCGCGAGATATGGGAGTTTGAAGCCAAGAAATGGTTGAGAAGGCAAAAAATTTTTCGCAATTCTGCTGCTCCAAACGCTTAACCAGAATGCCCTAGGGACAAAATACACATACTATTGTAATCGGGCGAGTTTCTACTTTCAGACGCAACAGGAATTTTTGGGTTAAGACAATCCGTTCGCGAGATATGGGAGTTTGAAGCTAAGAAATGGCTTAGAAGACAACAAATTTTTCGCACTTCAGCTGCTCCAATCGCTTAACCAGAATGGCCTAGGGGAAAAATATACGTACCGTTGTAATCGGGCGAGTATCTACTTTCAAATGCAATAAGAATTTTTGGGTTAGGACAATCCGTTCGCGAGATATGGGAGTTTGAAGCTAAGAAATGGTTGAGAAGGCAACAAATTTTTCGCAAATCTGCTGCTCCAAACGCTTAACCAGAATGGCCTAGGGAAAAAATACGCATACCGTTGTAATCGGGCGAGTTTCTACTTTCAGACGCAGAAGGAATTTTTGGGTTTGGTCAATCCGTTCGCGAGATATGGGACTTTGAAGCTAAGAAATGGTCGAGAAGACAACAAATTTTTCGCAAATCTGCTGCTCCAAACGCTTAACCAGAATGGCATAGGGAAAAAATACGCATACCGTTGTAATCGGGCGAGTTTCTACTTTCAGACACAGAAGGAATTTTTGGGTTAGGACAATCCGTTCGCGAGATATGGGAGTTTGAAGCCAAGAAATGGTTGAGAAGGCAAAAAATTTTTCGCAATTCTGCTGCTCCAAACGCTTAACCAGAACGCCCTAGGGAGAAAATACACATACCGTTGTAATCGGTCGAGTTTCTACTTTCAAATGCAATAGGAATTTTTGGGTAAGGTCAATCCGTTCGCGAGATATGAGAGTTTGAAGCTAAGAAATGGTTGAGAAGACAACAAATTTTTCGCAAATCTGCTGCTCCAAACGCTTAACCAGAATGGCCTAGGGAAAAAATACACACACCGTTGTAATCGGGCGAGTTTCTACTTTCAGACGCAGCAGGAATTTTTGGGTTTGGTCAATCCGTTCGCGAGATATGGGACTTTGAAGCTAAGAAATGGTCGAGAAGACAACAAATTTTTCGCAAATCTGCTGCTCCAAACGCTTAACCAGAATGGCATAGGGAAAAAATACGCATACCGTTGTAATCGGGCGAGTTTCTACTTTCAGACACAGAAGGAATTTTTGGGTTAGGACAATCCGTTCGCGAGATATGGGAGTTTGAAGCTAAGAAATGGATGAGAAGACAACAAATTTTTCGCAATTCTGCTGCTCCAAACGCTTAACCAGAATGGCCTAGGGGAAAAATATACGTACCGTTGTAATCGGGCGAGTTTCTACTTTCAAATGCAATAGGAATTTTTGGGTTAGGACAATCCGTTCGCGAGATATGGGAGTTTGAAGCTAAGAAATGGTTGAGACGACAACAAATTTTTCGCACTTCTGCTGCTCCAAACGCTTAACCAGAATGGCCTAGGGAAAAAATACACATACCGTTGTAATCGGGCGAGTTTCTACTTTCAGGCGCAACAGGAATTTTTGGGTTAGGACAATCCGTTCGCGAGATATGGGAGTTTGAAGCCAAGAAATGGTTGAGAAGGCAAAAAATTTTTCGCAAATCTGCTGCTCCAAACGCTTAACCAGAATGGCATAGGAAAAAAATACACATACTATTGTAATCGGGCGAGTTTCTACTTTCAGACGGAACAGGAATTTTTGGGTTAGGACAATCCGTTCGCGAGATATGGGAGTTTGAAGCCAAGAAATGGTTGAGAAGGCAAAAAATTTTTCGCAATTCTGCTGCTCCAAACGCTTAACCAGAACGCCCTAGGGAGAAAATACACATACCGTTGTAATCGGTCGAGTTTCTACTTTCAAATGCAATAGGAATTTTTGGGTAAGGTCAATCCGTTCGCGAGATATGAGAGTTTGAAGCTAAGAAATGGTTGAGAAGACAACAAATTTTTCGCAAATCTGCTGCTCCAAACGCTTAACCAGAATGGCCTAGGGAAAAAATACACACACCGTTGTAATCGGGCGAGTTTCTACTTTCAGATGCATAAGGAATTTTTGGGTTCGGTCAATCCGTTCGCGAGATATGGGAGTTTGAAGACAACAAATGGTTGAGAAGACAACAAATTTTCCGCAATTCTGCTGCTCCAAACGCTTAACCAGAATGGGCTAGGGAAAAAATACACATACCGTTGTAATCGGGCGAGTATCTACTTTCAAATGCAATAGGAATTTTTGGGTTAGGTCAATCCGTTCGCGAGATATGAGAGTTTGAAGCTAAGAAATGGTTGAGAAGACAACAAATTTTTCGCAAATCTGCTGCTCCAAACGCTTAACCAGTATGGCCTAGGGAAAAAATACGCATACCGTTGTAATCGGGCGAGTATCTACTTTCAGACGCAGAAGGAATTTTTGGGTTTGGTCAATCCGTTCGCGAGATATGGGACTTTGAAGCTAAGAAATGGTCGAGAAGACAACAAATTTTTCGCAAATCTGCTGCTCCAAACGCTTAACCAGAATGGCATAGGGAAAAAATACGCATACCGTTGTAATCGGGCGAGTTTCTACTTTCAGACACAGAAGGAATTTTTGGGTTTGGTCAATCCGTTCGCGAGATATGGGGCTTTGAAGCTAAGAAATGGATGAGAAGACAACAAATTTTTCGCAATTCTGCTGCTCCAAACGCTTAACCAGAATGGCCTAGGGAAAAAATACACATACTATTGTAATCGGGCGAGTTTCTACTTTCAGACGGAACAGGAATTTTTGGGTTAAGACAATCCGTTCGCGAGATATGGGAGTTTGAAGCCAAGAAATGGTTGAGAAGGCAAATAATTTTTCGCAATTCTGCTGCTCCAAACGCTTAACCACAATGACCTAGGGAGAAAATACACATACCGTTGTAATCGGGCGAGTATCTACTATCAAATGCAATAGGAATTTTTGGGTTAGGTCAATCCGTTCGCGAGATATGAGAGTTTGAAGCTAAGAAATGGTTGAGAAGACAACAAATTTTTCGCAAATCTGCTGCTCCAAACGCTTAACCAGTATGGCCTAGGGAAAAAATACGCATACCGTTGTAATCGGGCCAGTTTCTACTTTCAGATACAATAGGAATTTTTGGGTTCGGTCAATCCGTTCCCGAGATATGGGACTTTAAGCTAAGAAATGGTTGACAAGACAACAAATTTTTCGCACTTCTGCTGCTCCAATCGCTTAACCAGAATGGCCTAGGGGAACAATACACATACCGTTGTAATCGGGAGAGTTTCTACTTTCAGGCGCAATAGGAATTTTTCGGTTAAGTCAATCCGTTCGCGAGATATGGGAGTTTGAAGCTAAGAAATGGTTTAGAAGACAACAAATTTTTCGCAATTCTGCTGCTCCAAACGCTTAACCAGAATGGCCTAGGGGAAAAATATACGTACCGTTGTAATCGGGCGAGTTTCTACTTTCAAATGCAATAGGAATTTTTGGGTTAGGACAATCCGTTCGCGAGATATGGGAGTTTGAAGCTAAGAAATGGTTGAGACGACAACAAATTTTTCGCACTTCTGCTGCTCCAAACGCTTAACCAGAATGGCCTAGGGAAAAAATACACATACCGTTGTAATCGGGCGAGTTTCTACTTTCAGGCGCAACAGGAATTTTTGGGTTAGGACAATCCGTTCGCGAGATATGGGAGTTTGAAGCCAAGAAATGGTTGAGAAGGCAAAAAATTTTTCGCAAATCTGCTGCTCCAAACGCTTAACCAGAATGGCATAGGAAAAAAATACACATACTATTGTAATCGGGCGAGTTTCTACTTTCAGACGCAACAGGAATTTTTGGGTTAGGACAATCCGTTCGCGAGATATGGGAGTTTGAAGCCAAGAAATGGTTGAGAAGGCAAAAAATTTTTCGCAATTCTGCTGCTCCAAACGCTTAACCAGAACGCCCTAGGGAGAAAATACACATACCGTTGTAATCGGTCGAGTTTCTACTTTCAAATGCAATAGGAATTTTTGGGTAAGGTCAATCCGTTCGCGAGATATGAGAGTTTGAAGCTAAGAAATGGTTGAGAAGACAACAAATTTTTCGCAAATCTGCTGCTCCAAACGCTTAACCAGAATGGCCTAGGGAAAAAATACACACACCGTTGTAATCGGGCGAGTTTCTACTTTCAGATGCATAAGGAATTTTTGGGTTCGGTCAATCCGTTCGCGAGATATGGGAGTTTGAAGACAACAAATGGTTGAGAAGACAACAAATTTTCCGCAATTCTGCTGCTCCAAACGCTTAACCAGAATGGGCTAGGGAAAAAATACACATACCGTTGTAATCGGGCGAGTATCTACTTTCAAATGCAATAGGAATTTTTGGGTTAGGTCAATCCGTTCGCGAGATATGAGAGTTTGAAGCTAAGAAATGGTTGAGAAGACAACAAATTTTTCGCAAATCTGCTGCTCCAAACGCTTAACCAGTATGGCCTAGGGAAAAAATACGCATACCGTTGTAATCGGGCGAGTATCTACTTTCAGACGCAGAAGGAATTTTTGGGTTTGGTCAATCCGTTCGCGAGATATGGGACTTTGAAGCTAAGAAATGGTCGAGAAGACAACAAATTTTTCGCAAATCTGCTGCTCCAAACGCTTAACCAGAATGGCATAGGGAAAAAATACGCATACCGTTGTAATCGGGCGAGTTTCTACTTTCAGACACAGAAGGAATTTTTGGGTTTGGTCAATCCGTTCGCGAGATATGGGGCTTTGAAGCTAAGAAATGGATGAGAAGACAACAAATTTTTCGCAATTCTGCTGCTCCAAACGCTTAACCAGAATGGCCTAGGGAAAAAATACACATACTATTGTAATCGGGCGAGTTTCTACTTTCAGACGGAACAGGAATTTTTGGGTTAAGACAATCCGTTCGCGAGATATGGGAGTTTGAAGCCAAGAAATGGTTGAGAAGGCAAATAATTTTTCGCAATTCTGCTGCTCCAAACGCTTAACCACAATGACCTAGGGAGAAAATACACATACCGTTGTAATCGGGCGAGTATCTACTATCAAATGCAATAGGAATTTTTGGGTTAGGTCAATCCGTTCGCGAGATATGAGAGTTTGAAGCTAAGAAATGGTTGAGAAGACAACAAATTTTTCGCAAATCTGCTGCTCCAAACGCTTAACCAGTATGGCCTAGGGAAAAAATACGCATACCGTTGTAATCGGGCCAGTTTCTACTTTCAGATACAATAGGAATTTTTGGGTTCGGTCAATCCGTTCCCGAGATATGGGACTTTAAGCTAAGAAATGGTTGACAAGACAACAAATTTTTCGCACTTCTGCTGCTCCAATCGCTTAACCAGAATGGCCTAGGGGAACAATACACATACCGTTGTAATCGGGAGAGTTTCTACTTTCAGGCGCAATAGGAATTTTTCGGTTAAGTCAATCCGTTCGCGAGATATGGGAGTTTGAAGCTAAGAAATGGTTTAGAAGACAACAAATTTTTCGCACTTCAGCTGCTCCAATCGCTTAACCAGAATGGCCTAGGGGAAAAATATACGTACCGTTGTAATCGGGCGAGTTTCTAGTTTCAAATGCAATAGGAATTTTTGGGTTAGGACAATCCGTTCGCGAGATATGGGAGTTTGAAGCTAAGAAATGGTTGAGACGACAACAAATTTTTCGCACTTCTGCTGCTCCAAACGCTTAACCAGAATGGCCTAGGGAAAAAATACACATACCGTTGTAATCGGGAGAGTTTCTACTTTCAGACGCAACAGGAATTTTTGGGTTAGGACAATCCGTTCGCGAGATATGGGAGTTTGAAGCCAAGAAATGGTTGAGAAGGCAAAAAATTTTTCGCAATTCTGCTGCTCCAAACGCTTAACCAGAACGCCCTAGGGAGAAAATACACATACCGTTGTAATCGGTCGAGTTTCTACTTTCAAATGCAATAGGAATTTTTGGGTAAGGTCAATCCGTTCGCGAGATATGAGAGTTTGAAGCTAAGAAATGGTTGAGAAGACAACAAATTTTTCGCAAATCTGCTGCTCCAAACGCTTAACCAGAATGGCCTAGGGAAAAAATACACACACCGTTGTAATCGGGCGAGTTTCTACTTTCAGATGCATAAGGAATTTTTGGGTTCGGTCAATCCGTTCGCGAGATATGGGAGTTTGAAGACAACAAATGGTTGAGAAGACAACAAATTTTCCGCAATTCTGCTGCTCCAAACGCTTAACCAGAATGGGCTAGGGAAAAAATACACATACCGTTGTAATCGGGCGAGTATCTACTTTCAAATGCAATAGGAATTTTTGGGTTAGGTCAATCCGTTCGCGAGATATGAGAGTTTGAAGCTAAGAAATGGTTGAGAAGACAACAAATTTTTCGCAAATCTGCTGCTCCAAACGCTTAACCAGTATGGCCTAGGGAAAAAATACGCATACCGTTGTAATCGGGCGAGTATCTACTTTCAGACGCAGAAGGAATTTTTGGGTTTGGTCAATCCGTTCGCGAGATATGGGACTTTGAAGCTAAGAAATGGTCGAGAAGACAACAAATTTTTCGCAAATCTGCTGCTCCAAACGCTTAACCAGAATGGCATAGGGAAAAAATACGCATACCGTTGTAATCGGGCGAGTTTCTACTTTCAGACACAGAAGGAATTTTTGGGTTTGGTCAATCCGTTCGCGAGATATGGGGCTTTGAAGCTAAGAAATGGATGAGAAGACAACAAATTTTTCGCAATTCTGCTGCTCCAAACGCTTAACCAGAATGGCCTAGGGAAAAAATACACATACTATTGTAATCGGGCGAGTTTCTACTTTCAGACGGAACAGGAATTTTTGGGTTAAGACAATCCGTTCGCGAGATATGGGAGTTTGAAGCCAAGAAATGGTTGAGAAGGCAAATAATTTTTCGCAATTCTGCTGCTCCAAACGCTTAACCACAATGACCTAGGGAGAAAATACACATACCGTTGTAATCGGGCGAGTATCTACTATCAAATGCAATAGGAATTTTTGGGTTAGGTCAATCCGTTCGCGAGATATGAGAGTTTGAAGCTAAGAAATGGTTGAGAAGACAACAAATTTTTCGCAAATCTGCTGCTCCAAACGCTTAACCAGTATGGCCTAGGGAAAAAATACGCATACCGTTGTAATCGGGCCAGTTTCTACTTTCAGATACAATAGGAATTTTTGGGTTCGGTCAATCCGTTCCCGAGATATGGGACTTTAAGCTAAGAAATGGTTGACAAGACAACAAATTTTTCGCACTTCTGCTGCTCCAATCGCTTAACCAGAATGGCCTAGGGGAACAATACACATACCGTTGTAATCGGGAGAGTTTCTACTTTCAGGCGCAATAGGAATTTTTCGGTTAAGTCAATCCGTTCGCGAGATATGGGAGTTTGAAGCTAAGAAATGGTTTAGAAGACAACAAATTTTTCGCACTTCAGCTGCTCCAATCGCTTAACCAGAATGGCCTAGGGGAAAAATATACGTACCGTTGTAATCGGGCGAGTTTCTAGTTTCAAATGCAATAGGAATTTTTGGGTTAGGACAATCCGTTCGCGAGATATGGGAGTTTGAAGCTAAGAAATGGTTGAGACGACAACAAATTTTTCGCACTTCTGCTGCTCCAAACGCTTAACCAGAATGGCCTAGGGAAAAAATACACATACCGTTGTAATCGGGCGAGTTTCTACTTTCAGGCGCAACAGGAATTTTTGGGTTAGGACAACCCGTTCGCGAGATATGGGAGTTTGAAGCCAAGAAATGGTTGAGAAGGCAAAAAATTTTTCGCAAATCTGCTGCTCCAAACGCTTAACCAGAATGGCCTAGGGAAAAAATACACATACTATTGTAATCGGGCGAGTTTCTACTTTCAGACGCAACAGGAATTTTTGGGTTAGGACAATCCGTTCGCGAGATATGGGAGTTTGAAGCCAAGAAATGGTTGAGAAGGCAAAAAATTTTTCGCAATTCTGCTGCTCCAAACGCTTAACCAGAATGCCCTAGGGAGAAAATACGCAGACCGTTGTAATCGGGCGAGTTTCTACTTTCAGACACAGAAGGAATTTTTGGGTTTGGTCAATCTGTTCGCGAGATATGGGGCTTTGAAGCTAAGAAATGGATGAGAAGACAACAAATTTTTCGCAATTCAGCTGCTCCAAACGCTTAACCAGAATGGGCTAGGGAAAAAATACACATACCGTTGTAATCGGGCGAGTTTCTACTTTCAGACGCAACAGGAATTTTTGGGTTAGGTCAATCCGTTCGCGAGATATGGGAGTTTGAAGCCAAGAAATGGTTGAGAAGGCAAAAAATTTTTCGCAATTCTGCTGCTCCAAACGCTTAACTACAATGGCCTAGGGAAAAAATACGCATACCGTTGTAATCGGGCGAGTTTCTACTTTCAGATGCAATAGGAATTTTTGGGTTAGGACAATCCGTTCACGAGATATGAGAGTTTGAAGCTAAGAAATGGTTGAGAAGACAACAAATTTGCGGCACTTCTGCTGCTCCAAACGCTTAACTACAATGGCCTAGGGAAAAAATACGCATACCGTTGTAATCGGGCGAGTTTCTACTTTCAGACGCAGAAGGAATTTTTGGGTTTGGTCAATCCGTTCGCGAGATATGGGGCTTTGAAGCTAAGAAATGGATGAGAAGACAACAAATTTTTCGCAATTCTGCTGCTCCAAACGCTTAAGCAGAATGCCCTAGGGAAAAAATACGCATACCGTTGTAATCGGGCGAGTTTCTACTTTCAGTTACAATAGGAATTTTTGGGTTCGGTAAATCCGTTCGCGAGATATGGGACTTTGAAGTTAAGAAATGGTTGACAAGACAACAAATTTTTCGCACTTCTGCTGCTCCAATCGCCGAACCAGAATGCCCTAGGGGAAAAATACACGTACAGTTGTAATCGGAGGAGTTTCTACTTTCAGACGCAGAAGGAATTTTTGGGTTTGGTCAATCCGTTCGCGAGATGTGGGACTTTGAAGCAAAGAAATGGATGAGAAGACAACAAATTTTTCGCAATTCTGCTGCTCCAAACGCTTAACCAGAAGGGGCTAGGGAAAAAATACACATACCGTTGTAATCGGGCGAGTTTCCAATTTCAGATGCAATAGGAATTTTTGGGTTAGGACAATCAGTTCGCGAGATATGAGAGTTTGAAGCTAAGAAATGGTTGAGAAGACAACAAATTTTTCGCACTTCTGCTGCTCCAAACGCTTAACTAGAATGGCCTAGGGAGAAAATACGCATACCGTTGTAATCGGGCGAGTTTCTACTTTCGGACACAGAAGGAATTTTTGGGTTTGGTCAATCCGTTCGCGAGATATGGGGCTTTGAATCTAAGAAATGGATGAGAAGACAACAAATTTTTCGCAATTCTGCTGCTCCAAACGCTTAACCAGAATGGGCTAGGGAAAAAATACACATACATTTGTAATCGGGCGTGTTTCTACTTTCAGATGCAATAGGAATTTTTGGGTTAGGACAATCCGTTCGCGAGATATGAGAGTTTGAAGCCAAGAAATGGTTGAGAAGGCAAAAAATTTTTTGCAATTCTGCTGCTGCAAACGCTTAACCAGAATGGCGTAGGGAAAAAATACGCATACCGTTGTAATCTGGCGAGTTTCTACTTTCAGACGCAGAAGGAATTTTTGGGTTTGGTCAATCCGTTCGCGAGATATGGGGCTTTGAAGCTAAGAAATGGATGAGAAGACAACAAATTTTTCGCAATTCTGCTGCTCCAAACGCTTAACCAGAATGGCCTAGGGAAAAAATACACATACTATTGTAATCGGGCGAGTTTCTACTTTCAGACGGAGCAGGAATTTTTGGGTTAAGACAATCCGTTCGCGAGATATGGGAGTTTGAAGCCAAGAAATGGTTGAGAAGGCAAATAATTTTTCGCAATTCTGCTGCTCCAAACGCTTAACCACAATGACCTAGGGAGAAAATACACATACCGTTGTAATCGGGCGAGTATCTACTATCAAATGCAATAGGAATTTTTGGGTTAGGTCAATCCGTTCGCGAGATATGAGAGTTTGAAGCTAAGAAATGGTTGAGAAGACAACAAATTTTTCGCAAATCTGCTGCTCCAAACGCTTAACCAGTATGGCCTAGGGAAAAAATACGCATACCGTTGTAATCGGGCCAGTTTCTACTTTCAGATACAATAGGAATTTTTGGGTTCGGTCAATCCGTTCCCGAGATATGGGACTTTAAGCTAAGAAATGGTTGACAAGACAACAAATTTTTCGCACTTCTGCTGCTCCAATCGCTTAACCAGAATGGCCTAGGGGAACAATACACATACCGTTGTAATCGGGAGAGTTTCTACTTTCAGGCGCAATAGGAATTTTTCGGTTAAGTCAATCCGTTCGCAAGATATGGGAGTTTGAAGCTAAGAAATGGTTTAGAAGACAACAAATTTTTCGCACTTCAGCTGCTCCAATCGCTTAACCAGAATGGCCTAGGGGAAAAATATACGTACCGTTGTAATCGGGCGAGTTTCTAGTTTCAAATGCAATAGGAATTTTTGGGTTAGGACAATCCGTTCGCGAGATATGGGAGTTTGAAGCTAAGAAATGGTTGAGACGACAACAAATTTTTCGCACTTCTGCTGCTCCAAACGCTTAACCAGAATGGCCTAGGGAAAAAATACACATACCGTTGTAATCGGGCGAGTTTCTACTTTCAGGCGCAACAGGAATTTTTGGGTTAGGACAACCCGTTCGCGAGATATGGGAGTTTGAAGCCAAGAAATGGTTGAGAAGGCAAAAAATTTTTCGCAAATCTGCTGCTCCAAACGCTTAACCAGAATGGCCTAGGGAAAAAATACACATACTATTGTAATCGGGCGAGTTTCTACTTTCAGACGCAACAGGAATTTTTGGGTTAGGACAATCCGTTCGCGAGATATGGGAGTTTGAAGCCAAGAAATGGTTGAGAAGGCAAAAAATTTTTCGCAATTCTGCTGCTCCAAACGCTTAACCAGAATGCCCTAGGGAGAAAATACGCAGACCGTTGTAATCGGGCGAGTTTCTACTTTCAGACACAGAAGGAATTTTTGGGTTTGGTCAATCCGTTCGCGAGATATGGGGCTTTGAAGCTAAGAAATGGATGAGAAGACAACAAATTTTTCGCAATTCAGCTGCTCCAAACGCTTAACCAGAATGGGCTAGGGAAAAAATACACATACCGTTGTAATCGGGCGAGTTTCTACTTTCAGACGCAACAGGAATTTTTGGGTTAGGTCAATCCGTTCGCGAGATATGGGAGTTTGAAGCCAAGAAATGGTTGAGAAGGCAAAAAATTTTTCGCAATTCTGCTGCTCCAAACGCTTAACTACAATGGCCTAGGGAAAAAATACGCATACCTTTGTAATCGGGCGAGTTTCTACTTTCAGATGCAATAGGAATTTTTGGGTTAGGACAATCCGTTCACGAGATATGAGAGTTTGAAGCTAAGAAATGGTTGAGAAGACAACAAATTTGCGGCACTTCTGCTGCTCCAAATGCTTAACTACAATGGCCTAGGGAAGAAATACGCATACCGTTGTAATCGGGCGAGTTTCTACTTTCAGACGCAGAAGGAATTTTTGGGTTTGGTCAATCCGTTCGCGAGATATGGGGCTTTGAAGCTAAGAAATGGATGAGGAGACAACAAATTTTTCGCAATTCTGCTGCTCCAAACGCTTAAGCAGAATGCCCTAGGGAAAAAATACGCATACCGTTGTAATCGGGCGAGTTTCTACTTTCAGTTACAATAGGAATTTTTGGGTTCGGTAAATCCGTTCGCGAGATATGGGACTTTGAAGTTAAGAAATGGTTGACAAGACAACAAATTTTTCGCACTTCTGCTGCTCCAATCGCCGAACCAGAATGCCCTAGGGGAAAAATACACGTACAGTTGTAATCGGAGGAGTTTCTACTTTCAGACGCAGAAGGAATTTTTGGGTTTGGTCAATCCGTTCGCGAGATGTGGGACTTTGAAGCAAAGAAATGGATGAGAAGACAACAAATTTTTCGCAATTCTGCTGCTCCAAACGCTTAACCAGAAGGGGCTAGGGAAAAAATACACATACCGTTGTAATCGGGCGAGTTTCCAATTTCAGATGCAATAGGAATTTTTGGGTTTGGTCAATCCGTTCGCGAGATATGGGGCTTTGAAGCTAAGAAATGGATGAGAAGACAACAAATTTTTCGCAATTCTGCTGCTCCAAACGCTTAAGCAGAATGCCCTAGGGAAAAAATACGCATACCGTTGTAATCGGGCGAGTTTCTACTTTCAGTTACAATAGGAATTTTTGGGTTCGGTAAATCCGTTCGCGAGATATGGGACTTTGAAGCAAAGAAATGGTTGAGAAGACAACAAATTTTTCGCACTTCTGCTGCTCCAAACGCTTAACTAGAATGGCCTAGGGAGAAAATACGCATACCGTTGTAATCGGGCGAGTTTCTACTTTCGGACACAGAAGGAATTTTTGGGTTTGGTCAATCCGTTCGCGAGATATGGGGCTTTGAATCTAAGAAATGGATGAGAAGACAACAAATTTTTCGCAATTCTGCTGCTCCAAACGCTTAACCAGAATGGGCTAGGGAAAAAATACACATACATTTGTAATCGGGCGTGTTTCTACTTTCAGATGCAATAGGAATTTTTGGGTTAGGACAATCCGTTCGCGAGATATGAGAGTTTGAAGCCAAGAAATGGTTGAGAAGGCAAAAAATTTTTTGCAATTCTGCTGCTGCAAACGCTTAACCAGAATGGCGTAGGGAAAAAATACGCATACCGTTGTAATCGGGCGAGTTTCTACTTTCAGACGCAGCAGGAATTTTTGGGTTTGGTCAATCCGTTCGCGAGATATGGGACCTTGAAGCTAAGAAATGGTTGAGAAGACAACAAATTTTTCGCAATTCTGCTGCTCCAAACGCTTAACCAGAATGGGCTAAGGAAAAAATACACATACCGTTGTAATCGGGAGAGTTTCTACTTTCACAAGCAACAGGAATTTTTGGGTTTGGTCAATCCGTTCGCGAGATATGGGAGTTTGAAGCCAAGAAATGGTTGAGGAGGCATAAAATTTTTCGCAATTCTGCTGATCCAAACGCTTAACCAGAATGTCCTAGGGAAAAAATACACATACCGCTGTAGTCGGGCGAGTTTCTACTTTCAGATGCAATAGGAATTTTTGGGTTAGGTCAATCCGTTCGCGAGATATGGGAGTTTGAAGCCAAGAAATGGTTGAGAAGGCAAAAAATTTTTTGCAATTCTGCTGCTGCAAACGCTTAACCAGAATGCCCTAGGGAAAAAATACGCATACCGTTGTAATCGGGCGAGTTTCTACTTTCAGTTACAATAGGAATTTTTGGGTTCGGTAAATCCGTTCGCGAGATATGGGACTTTGAAGTTAAGAAATGGTTGACAAGACAACAAATTTTTCGCACTTCTGCTGCTCCAATCGCCGAACCAGAATGCCCTAGGGGAAAAATACACGTACAGTTGTAATCGGAGGAGTTTCTACTTTCAGACGCAGAAGGAATTTTTGGGTTTGGTCAATCCGTTCGCGAGATATGGGGCTTTGAAGCTAAGAAATGGATGAGAAGACAACAAATTTTTCGCAATTCTGCTGCTCCAAACGCTTAAGCAGAATGCCCTAGGGAAAAAATACGCATACCGTTGTAATCGGGCGAGTTTCTACTTTCAGTTACAATAGGAATTTTTGGGTTCGGTAAATCCGTTCGCGAGATATGGGACTTTGAAGTTAAGAAATGGTTGACAAGACAACAAATTTTTCGCACTTCTGCTGCTCCAATCGCCGAACCAGAATGCCCTAGGGGAAAAATACACGTACAGTTGTAATCGGAGGAGTTTCTACTTTCAGACGCAGAAGGAATTTTTGGGTTTGGTCAATCCGTTCGCGAGATGTGGGACTTTGAAGCAAAGAAATGGATGAGAAGACAACAAATTTTTCGCAATTCTGCTGCTCCAAACGCTTAACCAGAAGGGGCTAGGGAAAAAATACACATACCGTTGTAATCGGGCGAGTTTCCAATTTCAGATGCAATAGGAATTTTTGGGTTAGGACAATCAGTTCGCGAGATATGAGAGTTTGAAGCTAAGAAATGGTTGAGAAGACAACAAATTTTTCGCACTTCTGCTGCTCCAAACGCTTAACTAGAATGGCCTAGGGAGAAAATACGCATACCGTTGTAATCGGGCGAGTTTCTACTTTCGGACACAGAAGGAATTTTTGGGTTTGGTCAATCCGTTCGCGAGATATGGGGCTTTGAATCTAAGAAATGGATGAGAAGACAACAAATTTTTCGCAATTCTGCTGCTCCAAACGCTTAACCAGAATGGGCTAGGGAAAAAATACACATACATTTGTAATCGGGCGTGTTTCTACTTTCAGATGCAATAGGAATTTTTGGGTTAGGACAATCCGTTCGCGAGATATGAGAGTTTGAAGCCAAGAAATGGTTGAGAAGGCAAAAAATTTTTTGCAATTCTGCTGCTGCAAACGCTTAACCAGAATGGCGTAGGGAAAAAATACGCATACCGTTGTAATCGGGCGAGTTTCTACTTTCAGACGCAGCAGGAATTTTTGGGTTTGGTCAATCCGTTCGCGAGGACCTTGAAGCTAAGAAATGGTTGAGAAGACAACAAATTTTTCGCAATTCTGCTGCTCCAAACGCTTAACCAGAATGGGCTAAGGAAAAAATACACATACCGTTGTAATCGGGGAGAGTTTCTACTTTCACAAGCAACAGGAATTTTTGGGTTTGGTCAATCCGTTCGCGAGATATGGGAGTTTGAAGCCAAGAAATGGTTGAGGAGGCATAAAATTTTTCGCAATTCTGCTGATCCAAACGCTTAACCAGAATGTCCTAGGGAAAAAATACACATACCGCTGTAGTCGGGCGAGTTTCTACTTTCAGATGCAATAGGAATTTTTGGGTTAGGTCAATCCGTTCGCGAGATATGGGAGTTTGAAGCCAAGAAATGGTTGAGAAGGCAAAAAATTTTTTGCAATTCTGCTGCTGCAAACGCTTAACCAGAATGCCCTAGGGAAAAAATACGCATACCGTTGTAATCGGGCGAGTTTCTACTTTCAGTTACAATAGGAATTTTTGGGTTCGGTAAATCCGTTCGCGAGATATGGGACTTTGAAGTTAAGAAATGGTTGACAAGACAACAAATTTTTCGCACTTCTGCTGCTCCAATCGCCGAACCAGAATGCCCTAGGGGAAAAATACACGTACAGTTGTAATCGGAGGAGTTTCTACTTTCAGACGCAGAAGGAATTTTTGGGTTTGGTCAATCCGTTCGCGAGATGTGGGACTTTGAAGCAAAGAAATGGATGAGAAGACAACAAATTTTTCGCAATTCTGCTGCTCCAAACGCTTAACCAGAAGGGGCTAGGGAAAAAATACACATACCGTTGTAATCGGGCGAGTTTCCAATTTCAGATGCAATAGGAATTTTTGGGTTAGGACAATCAGTTCGCGAGATATGAGAGTTTGAAGCTAAGAAATGGTTGAGAAGACAACAAATTTTTCGCACTTCTGCTGCTCCAAACGCTTAAACTAGAATGGCCTAGGGAGAAAATACGCATACCGTTGTAATCGGGCGAGTTTCTACTTTCGGACACAGAAGGAATTTTTGGGTTTGGTCAATCCGTTCGCGAGATATGGGGCTTTGAATCTAAGAAATGGATGAGAAGACAACAAATTTTTCGCAATTCTGCTGCTCCCAAACGCTTAACCAGAATGGGCTAGGGAAAAAATACACATACATTTGTAATCGGGCGTGTTTCTACTTTCAGATGCAATAGGAATTTTTGGGTTAGGACAATCCGTTCGCGAGATATGAGAGTTTGAAGCCAAGAAATGGTTGAGAAGGCAAAAAATTTTTTGCAATTCTGCTGCTGCAAACGCTTAACCAGAATGGCGTAGGGAAAAAATACGCATACCGTTGTAATCGGGCGAGTTTCTACTTTCAGGACGCAGCAGGAATTTTTGGGTTTTGTCAATCCGTTCGCGAGATATCGGACCTTGAAGCTAAGAAATGGTTGAGAAGACAACAAATTTTTCGCAATTCTGCTGCTCCAAACGCTTAACCAGAATGGGCTAAGGAAAAAATACACATACCGTTGTAATCGGGAGAGTTTCTACTTTCACAAGCAACAGGAATTTTTGGGTTTGGTCAATCCGTTCGCGAGATATGGGAGTTTGAAGCCAAGAAATGGTTGAGGAGGCATAAAATTTTTCGCAATTCTGCTGATCCAAACGCTTAACCAGAATGTCCTAGGGAAAAAATACACATACCGCTGTAGTCGGGCGAGTTTCTACTTTCAGATGCAATAGGAATTTTTGGGTTAGGTCAATCCGTTCGCGAGATATGGGAGTATTGAAGCCAAGAAATGGTTGAGAAGGCAAAAAATTTTTTGCAATTCTGCTGCTGCAAACGCTTAACCAGAATGCCCTAGGGAAAAAATACACCTACCGTTGTAATCGGGCGAGTTTCTACTTTCAAATGCAATAGGAATTTTTGGGTTAGGACAATCCGTTCGCGAGATATGGGAGTTTGAAGCTAAGAAATGGTTGAGAAGGCAACAAATTTTTCGCAAATCTGCTGCTCCAAACGCTTAACCAGAATGGCCTAGGGAAAAAATACGCATACCGTTGTAATCGGGCGAGTTTCTACTTTCAGACGCAGAAGGAATTTTTGGGTTTGGTCAATCCGTTCGCGAGATATGGGACTTTGAAGCTAAGAAATGGTCGAGAAGACAACAAATTTTTCGCAAATCTGCTGCTCCAAACGCTTAACCAGAATGGCATAGGGAAAAAATACGCATACCGTTGTAATCGGGGCGAGTTTCTACTTTCAGACACAGAAGGAAGTTTTGGGTTAGGACAATCCGTTCCCGAGATATGGGAGTTTGAAGCCAAGAAATGGTTTAGAAGACAACAAATTCTTCGCAATTCTGCTGCACCAAACGCTTAAGCCGAATGGGCTAGGGAAAAAATACACATACCGTTGTAATCGGGCGAGTTTCTACTTTCAGACGCAACAGGAATTTTTGGGTTAGGTCAATCCGTTCACGAGATATGGGAGTTTGAAGCCAAGAAATGGTTGAGAAGGCAAAAGATTTTTCGCAATTCTACTGCTCCAAACGCTTAACCAGAATGCCCTAGGGAAACAATACACCTACCGTTGTAATCGGGCGAGTTTCTACTTTCAAATGCAATAGGAATTTTTGGGTTAGGTCAATCCGTTCGCGAGATATGAGAGTTTGAAGCTAAGAAATGGTTGAGAAGACAACAAATTTTTCGCAAATCTGCTGCTCCAAACGCTTAACCAGAATGGCCTAGGGAAAAAATACGCATACCGTTGTAATCGGGCGAGTTTCTACATTCAGTTAAAATAGGAATTTTTGGGTTCGGTCAATCCGTTCGCGAGATATGGGACATTGAAGCTAAGAAATGGTTGACAAGACAACAAATTTTTCGCACTTCAGCTGCTCCAACCGCTTAACCAGAATGCTCTAGGGGAAAAATACACGTACCTTTGAACCGGGCGAGTTTCTTCTTTCAGATGCATAAGGAATTTTTGGGTTAGGACAATCCGTTCGCGAGATATGGGAGTTTGAAGACAAGAAATGGTTGAGAAGGCAAAAAATTTTTCGCAATTTTGCTGCACCAAACTCTTAACCAGAATAGCCTAGGGAAAAAATACACATACCGCTGTAGTCGGGCGAGTGTCTACTTTCAGATGCAATAGGAATTTTTGGGTTAGGTCAATCCGTTCGCGAGATATGGGAGTTTGAAGCCAAGAAATGGTTGAGGAGGCAAAAAATTTGTCGCAATTCTGCTGCTCCAAACGCTTAACCAGAATGGTCTAGGGAAAAAATACACATACCGTTGTAATCGGGCGAGTTTCTACTTTCAGATGCAATAGGAATTTTTGGGTTAGGTCAATCCGTTCGTGAGATATGGGAGTTTGAAGCCAAGAAATGGTAGAGAAGGCAAAAAATTGTTCACAATTCTGCTGCTCCAAACGCTTAACCAGAATGGCCTAGGGAAAAAATACACATACCGTTGTAATCGGGCGAGGTTCTACTTTCAGTTACAATAGGAATTTTTGGGTCTGGTCAATCCGTTCGCGAGATATGGGACTTTGAAGCTAAGAAATGGTTGACAAGACAACAAATTTTTCGCACTTCTGCTGCTCCAATCGCTTAACCAGAATGGCCTAGGGGAAAAATACACATACCGTCGTAATCGGGCGAGTTTCTACGTTTAGATGCAATAGGAATTTTTGGGTTAGGTCAATCCGTTCGCGAGATATGGGAGTTTGAAGATAAGAAATGGTTGAGAAGACAACAAATTTTTCGCAATTCTGCTGCTCCAAACGCTTAACCAGAATGGCCTAGGGAAAAAATACGCACACCTTTGTAATCGGGCGAGTTTCTACTTTCAGACGCAGAAGGAATTTTTGGGTTTGGTCAATCCGTTCGCGAGATATGAGACTTTGAATCTAAGAAATGGTTGAGAAGACAACAAATTTTTCGCAATTCTGCTGCTCCAAACGCTTAACCAGAATGGGCTAAGGAAAAAATTCACATACCGTTGTAATTGGGCGAGTTTCTACTTTCAGACGCAACAGGAATTTTTGGGTTAGGACAATCCGTTCGCGAGATATGGGAGTTTGAAGCCAAGAAATGGTTTAGAAGACAACAAATTCTTCGCAATTCTGCTGCACCAAACGCTTAAGCCGAATGGGCTAGGGAAAAAATACACATACCGTTGTAATCGGGCGAGTTTCTACTTTCAGACGCAACAGGAATTTTTGGGTTAGGTCAATCCGTTCACGAGATATGGGAGTTTGAAGCCAAGAAATGGTTGAGAAGGCAAAAGATTTTTCGCAATTCTACTGCTCCAAACGCTTAACCAGAATGCCCTAGGGAAAAAATACACCTACCTTTGTAATCGGGCGAGTTTCTACTTTCAAATGCAATAGGAATTTTTGGGTTAGGTCAATCCGTTCGCGAGATATGAGAGTTTGAAGCTAAGAAATGGTTGAGAAGAAAACAAATTTTTCGCAAATCTGCTGCTCCAAACGCTTAACCAGAATGGCCTAGGGAATAAATACGCATACCGTTGTAATCGGGCGAGATTCTACTTTCAGATACAATAGGAATTTTCGGGTTCGGTTAATCCGTTCGCGAGATATGGGACTTTGTAGCTAAGAAATGGTTGACAAGACAACAAATTTCTCGCACTTCTGCTGCTCCAGTCGCTTAACCAGAAAGCCCTAGGGGAAAAATACACGTACCGATGTAATCGGGCGAGTTTCTACTTTCAGACGCAATAGGAATTTTTCGGTTAAGTCAATCCGTTCGCGAGATATGGGAGTTTGAAGCTAAGAAATGGTTTAGAAGACAACAAATTTTTCGCAATTCTGCTGCACCAAACGCTTAACCTGAATGGGCTAGGGAAAAAATACACATACCGTTGTAATCGGGCGAGTTTCTACTTTCAGACGCAACAGGAATTTTTGGGTTAGGTCAATCCGTTCGCGAGATATGGGAGTTTGAAGCCAAGAAATGGTTGAGAAGGCAAAAAATTTTTCGCAATTCTGCTGCTCCAAACTCTTAACAAGAATGGCCTAGGGAAAAAATACACATACCGTTGTAATCGGGCGAATTTCTACATTCAGTTAAAATAGGAATTTTTGGGTTCGGTCAATCCGTTCGCGAGATATGGGACTTTGAAGCTAAGAAATGGTTGACAGGACAACAAATTTTTCGCACTTCTGCTGCTCCAATCGCTTAACCAGAATGCCCTAGGGGAAAAATACACGTACCGTTGTAATCGGGCGAGTTTCTACTTTCAGACGCAACAGGAAGTTTTGGGTTAGGACAATCCTTTCCCGAGATATGGGAGTTTGAAGCCAAGAAATGGTTTAGAAGACAACAAATTCTTCGCAATTCTGCTGCACCAAACGCTTAAGCCGAATGGGCTAGGGAAAAAATACACATACCGTTGTAATCGGGCGAGTTTCTACTTTCAGACGCAACAGGAATTTTTGGGTTAGGTCAATCCGTTCACGAGATATGGGAGTTTGAAGCCAAGAAATGGTTGAGAAGGCAAAAGATTTTTCGCAATTCTACTGCTCCAAACGCTTAACCCGAATGCCCTAGGGAAAAAATACACCTACCGTTGTAATCGGGCGAGTTTCTACTTTCAAATGCAATAGGAATTTTTGGGTTAAGTCAATCCGTTCGCGAGATATGGGAGTTTGAAGCTAAGAAATGGTTTGAAGACAACAAATTTTTCGCAATTCTGCTGCACCAAACGCTTAACCAGAATGGGCTAGGGAAAAAATACACATACCGTTGTAATCGGGCGAGTTTCTACATTCAGTTAAAATAGGAATTTTTGGGTTCGGTCAATCCGTTCGCGAGATATGGGACTTTGAAGCTAAGAAATGGTTGACAAGACAACAAATTTTTCGCAATTCTGCTGCTCCAACCGCTTAACCAGAATGCCCTAGGGGAAAAATACACATACCGTTGTAACCGGGCGAGTTTCTTCTTTCAGAAGCATAAGGAATTTTTGGGTTAGGTCAATCCATTCGCGAGATATGGGAGTTTGAAGACAAGAAATGGTTGAGAAGGCAAAAAATTTTTCGCAATTTTGCTGCTCCAAACGCTTAACCAGAATGCCCTAGGGGAAAAATACACGTACCGTTGTAATCGGGCGAGTTTCTACTTTCAGACGCAACAGGAAGTTTTGGGTTAGGACAATCCTTTCCCGAGATATGGGAGTTTGAAGCCAAGAAATGGTTTAGAAGACAACAAATTCTTCGCAATTCTGCTGCACCAAACGCTTAAGCCGAATGGGCTAGGGAAAAAATACACATACCGTTGTAATCGGGCGAGTTTCTACTTTCAGACGCAACAGGAATTTTTGGGTTAGGTCAATCCGTTCACGAGATATGGGAGTTTGAAGCCAAGAAATGGTTGAGAAGGCAAAAGATTTTTCGCAATTCTACTGCTCCAAACGCTTAACCCGAATGCCCTAGGGAAAAAATACACCTACCGTTGTAATCGGGCGAGTTTCTACTTTCAAATGCAATAGGAATTTTTGGGTTAAGTCAATCCGTTCGCGAGATATGGGAGTTTGAAGCTAAGAAATGGTTTGAAGACAACAAATTTTTCGCAATTCTGCTGCACCAAACGCTTAACCAGAATGGGCTAGGGAAAAAATACACATACCGTTGTAATCGGGCGAGTTTCTACATTCAGTTAAAATAGGAATTTTTGGGTTCGGTCAATCCGTTCGCGAGATATGGGACTTTGAAGCTAAGAAATGGTTGACAAGACAACAAATTTTTCGCAATTCTGCTGCTCCAACCGCTTAACCAGAATGCCCTAGGGGAAAAATACACATACCGTTGTAAGCGGGCGAGTTTCTTCTTTCAGAAGCATAAGGAATTTTTGGGTTAGGTCAATCCGTTCGCGAGATATGGGAGTTTGAAGACAAGAAATGGTTGAGAAGGCAAAAAATTTTTCGCAATTTTGCTGCTCCAAACGCTTAACCAGAATGCCCTAGGGAAAAAATACACATACCGTTGTAATCGGGAGAGTTTCTACATTCAAATGCAATAGGAATTTTTGGGTTAGGTCAATCCGTTCGCGAGATATGAGAGTTTGAAGCTAAGAAATGGTTGAGAAGACAACAAATTTTTCGCAAATCTGCTGCTCCAAACGCTTAACCAGAATGGCCTAGGGAAAAAATACGCATACCGTTGTAAACGTGCGAGTTTCTACATTCAGACACAATAGGAATTTTTGGGTTAGGTCAATCCGTTCGCGAGATATGGGACTTTGAAGCTAAGAAATGGTTGACAAGACAACAAATTTTTCGCACTTCTGCTGCTCCAATCGCTTAACCAGAATGCCCTAGGGGAAAAATACACGTACCGTTGTAATCAGGCGAGTTTCTACTTTCAGACGCAATAGGAATTTTTCGGTTAAGTCAATCCGTTCGCGAGATATGGGAGTTTGAAGCTAAGAAATGGTTTAGAAGACAACAAATTTTTCGCAATTCTGCTGCACCAAACGCTTAACCAGAATGGGCTAGGGAAAAAATACACATACCGTTGTAATCGGGCGAGTTTCTACATTCAGACGCAACAGGAATTTTTGGGTTAGGTCAATCCGTTCGCGAGATATGGGAGTTTGAAGCCAAGAAATGGTTGAGAAGGCAAAAAATGTTTCGCAATTCTGCTGCTCCAACCGCTTAACCAGAATGCCCTAGGGGAAAAATACACATACCGTTGTAATCGTGCGAGTTTCTACTTTCAGACGCAACAGGAATTTTTGGGTTAGGTCAATCCGTTCGCGAGATATGGGAGTTTGAAGCCAAGAAATGGTTGAGAAGGCAAAAAATTTTTCGCAATTCTGCTGCTCCAAACTCTTAACCAGAATGGCCTAGGGAGAAAATACACATACCGTTGTAATCGGGCGAGTTTCTACATTCAGTTAAAATAGGAATTTTTGGGTTCGGTCAATCCGTTCGCGAGATATGGGACTTTGAAGCTAAGAAATGGTTGACACGACAACAAATTTTTCGAACTTCTGCCTGCTCCAATCGCTTAACCAGAATGCCCTAGGGGAAAAATACACGTACCGTTGTAATCGGGCGACTTTCTTCTTTCAGATACAATAGGAATTTTAGGGTTCGGTTAATCCGTTCGCGAGGATATGGGACTTTGAGAAAGAAATGGTTGACAAGGACAACAAATTTCTCGCACTTCTGCTGCTCCAATCGCTTAACCAGAATGCCCTAGGGGAAAAATACACGTACCGTTGTAATCGGGCGAGATTCTACTTTCAGATGCATAAGGAATTTTTGGGTTAGGTCAATCCGTTCGCGAGATATGGGAGTTTGAAGCCAAGAAATGGTTGAGAAGGCAAAAAATTTTTTCGCAATTCTGCTGCTCCAAACGCTTAACCAGAATGGCCTAGGGAAAAAAATACACATACCGTTGTAATCGGGCGAGTTTCTACTTTCAGACGCAACAGGAATTTTTGGGTTAGGTCAATCCGTTCGCGAGATATGGAACTTTGAAGCTAAGAAATGGTTGACAAGACAACAAATTTTTCGCAATTCTGCTGCTCCAATCGCTTAAACCAGAATGGCCTAGGGGAAAAATACACGTACCGTTGTAATCGGGCGAGTTTCTACTTCAGACGCAATAGGAATTTTTCGGTTATGGTCAATCCGTTCGCGAGATATGGGAGTTTGAAGCTAAGAAATGGTTTAGAAGACAACAAATTTTTAGCAATTCTGCTGCACCAAACGCTTAACCAGAATAGGCTAGGGAAAAAATACACGTACCGTTGTAATCGGGCTACTTTCTTCATTCAGAAGCATAAGGAATTTTTGGGTTAGGTCAATCCGTTCGCGAGATATGGGAGTTTGAAGACAAGAAATGGTTGAGAAGGCAAAAAATTTTCGCAATTTTGCTGCTCCAAAGGCTTAACCAGAATGCCCTAGGGAAAAAATACACATACCGTTGTAATCGGGCGAGTTTCTACATTCAAATGCAATAGGAATTTTTGGGTTAGGTCAATCCGTTCGCGAGATATGAGAGTTTGAAGCTAAGAAATGGTTGAGAAGACAACAAATTTTTTCGCAAATCTGCTGCTCCAAACGCTTAACCAGAATGGCCTAGGGAAAAAAATACGCATACCGTTGTAATCGGGCGAGTTTCTACAATCAGATACAATAGGAATTTTTGGGTTCTGTCAATTCCGTTCGCGAGATATGGGACTTTGAAGCTAAGAAATGTTTGACAAGACAACAAATTTTTCGCATTTCTGCTGCTGTTCCAATCGCTTAACCAGAATGCCCTAGGGGAAAAATACTCGTACCGTTGTAATCGGGCGAGTTTCTTCTTTCAGATGCATAAGGAATTGTTGGGTTAGGTCAATCCGTTCGCGAGATATGGGAGTTTGAAGACAAGAAATGGTTGAGAAGGCAAAAAATTTTTCGCAATTTTGCTGCTCCAAACGCTTAACCAGAATGCCCTAGGGAAAAAATACACATACCGCCTGTAATCAGGGCGAGTTTCTACATTCAAATGCAATAGGAATTTTGGGGTTCGGTCAATCCGTTCGCGAGATATGGGACTTTGAAGCTAAGAAATGGTTGACAACACAACAAAATTTTTCGCACTTCTGCTGCTCCAATCGCTTAACCAGAATGCCCTAGGGGGAAAAAAACACGTACCGTTGTAATCTGCGAGTTTCTACTTCAGACGCAATAGGAATTTTTTCGGTTAAGGTCAATCCGTTCGCGAGATATGGGAGTTTGAAGACAAGAAATGGTTGAGAAGGCAAAAAAATTTTTCGCAATTCTGCTGCTCCAAACGCTTAACCAGAATGCCCTAGGGAAAAAGTACACATACCGATGTAATCGGGCGAGTTTCTACTTTCAAATGCAATAGGAATTTTTGGGTTAGGTCAATCCGTTCGCGAGATATGGGACTTTGAAGCTAAGAAATGGTTGACAAGACAACAAATTTTTCGAAAATCTGCTGCTCCAAACGCTTAACCAGAATGCCCTAGGGGAAAAATACACATACCGTTGTAATCGGGCGAGTTTCTACTTTCAGTTAGAATAGGAATTTTTGGGTTCGGTCAATCCGTTCGCGAGATATGGGACATTGAAGCTAAGAAATGGTGACAAGACAACAAAATGGTTGACAAGACAACAAATTTTTTGCACTTCTGCTGCTCCAATCGTTTAACCAGAATGCCCTAGGGGTAAAATACACGTACCGTTGTAATCGGGCGAGTTTCTACTTTCAAATGCAATAGGAATTTTTGGGTTAGGACAATCCGTTCGCGAGATATGAGAGTTTGAAGATAAGGAATGGTTGAGTAGGCAAAAAATTTTTCGCAATTCTGCTGCTCCAAACGCTTAACCAGAATGGCCTAGGGAAAAAATACACATACCGTTGTAATCGGGTGAGTTTCTGCTTTCAGTTACAATAGGAATTTTTGGGTCTGGTCAATCCGTTCGCGAGATATGGGACTTTGAAGCTAAGAAATGGTTGACAAGACAACAAATTTTTCGAACTTCTGCTGCTCCAATCGCTTAACCAGAATGCCCTAGGGGAAAAATACACGTACCGTTGTAATCGGGCGACTTTCTTCTTTCAGATACAATAGGAATTTTTGGGTTCGGTTAATCCGTTCGCGAGATATGGGACTTTGAAGCTAAGAAATGGTTGACAAGACAACAAATTTCTCGCACTTCTGCTGCTCCAACCGCTTAACCAGAATGCCCTAGGGGAAAAATACACATTCCGTTGTAATCGGGCGAGTTTCTACTTTCAGACGCAATAGGAATTTTTCGGTTAAGTCAATCCGTTCGCGAGATATGGGAGTTTGAAGCTAAGAAATGGTTTAGAAGACAACAAATTTTTCGCAATTCTGCTGCACCAAACGCTTAACCAGAATGGGCTAGGGAAAAAATACACATACCGTTGTAATCGGGCGAGTTTCTACTTTCAGACGCAACAGGAATTTTTGGGTTAGGTAAATCAGTTCGCGAGATATGGGAGTTTGAAGCCAAGAAATGGTTGAGAAGGCAAAAAATTTTTCGCAATTCTGCTGCTCCAAACTCTTAACCAGAATGGCCTAGGGAGAAAATACACATACCGTTGTAATCGGGCGAGTTTCTACATTCAGTTAAAATAGGAATTTTTGGGTTCGGTCAATCCGTTCGCGAGATATGGGACTTTGAAGCTAAGAAATGGTTGACAAGACAACAAATTTTTCGCACTTCTGCTGCTCCAATCGCTTAACCAGAATGGCCTAGGGCATAAATACGCATACCGTTGTAATCGGGCGAGTTTCTACTTTCAGATACAATAGGAATTTTCGGGTTCGGTCAATCCGTTCGCGAGATATGGGTCTTTGAAGCTAAGAAATGGTTGACAAGACAACAAATTTCTCGCACTTCTGCTGCTCCAATCGCTTAACCAGAATGCCTTAGGGGAAAAATACACGTACCGTTGTAATCGGGCGAGTTTCTACTTTCAGATACAATAGGAATTTTCGGGTTCGGTCAATCCGTTCGCGAGATATGGGACTTTGAAGCTAAGAAATGGTTTAGAAGACAACAAATTTTTCGCAATTCTGCTGCACCAAACGCTTAACCAGAATGGGCTAGGGAAAAAATACACATACCGTTGTAATCGGGCGAGTTTCTACTTTCATACGCAACAGGAATTTTGGGGTTAGGTCAATCCGTTCGTGAGATATGGGAGTTTGAAGCCAAGAAATGGTTGAGAAGGCAAAAAATTTTTCGCAATTCTGCTGCTCCAAACTCTTAACCAGAATGGCCTAGGGAGAAAATACACATACCGTTGTAATCGGGCGAGTTTCTACATTCAGTTAAAATAGGAATTTTTGGTTTCGGTCAATCCGTTCGCGAGATATGGGACTTTGAAGCTAAGAAATGGTTGACAAGACAACAAATTTTTCGAACTTCTGCTGCTCCAATCGCTTAACCAGAATGCCCTAGGGGAAAAATACACGTACCGTTGTAATCGGGCGACTTTCTTCATTCAGATGCATAAGGAATTTTTGGGTTAGGTCAATTTGTTCGCGAGATATGGGAGTTTGAAGACAAGAAATGGTTGAGAAGGCAAAAAATTTTTCGCAATTTTGCTGCTCCAAAGGCTTAACCAGAATACCCTAGGGAATAAATACACATACCGTTGTAATCGGGCGAGTTTCTACATTCAAATGCAATAGGAATTTTTGGGTTAGGTCAATCCGTTCGCGAGATATGAGAGTTTGAAGCTAAGAAATGGTTGAGAAGACAACAAATTTTTCGCAAATCTGCTGCTCCAAACGCTTAACCAGAATGGCCTGGGGAAAAAATACGCATACCGTTGTAATCGGGCGAGTTTCTACGTTCAGATACAATAGGAATTTTTGGGTTCTGTCAATCCGTTCGCGAGATATGGGACTTTGAAGCTAAGAAATGTTTGACAAGACAACAAATTTTTCGCAATTCTGCTGCTCCAATCGCTTAACCAGAATGCCCCAGGGGAAAAATACTCGTACCGTTGTAATCGGGCGTGTTTCTTCTTTCAGATGCATAAGGAATTGTTGGGTTAGGTCAATCCGTTCGCGAGATATGGGAGTCTGAAGCCAAGAAATGGTTGAGAAGGCAAAAAATTTTTCGCAATTCTGCTGCTCCAAACTCTTAACCAGAATGGCCTAGGGAGAAAATACACATACGGTTGTAATCGGGCGAGTTTTTACATTCAGTTAAAATAGGAATTTTTGGGTTCGGTCAATCCGTTCGCGAGATATGGTACTTTGAAGCTAAGAAATGGTTGACAAGACAACAAATTTTTCGAACTTCTTCTGCTCCAATCGCTTAACCAGAATGCCCTAGGGGAAAAATACACGTACCGTTGTAATCGGGCGACTTTCTTCTTTCAGATACAATAGGAATTTTTGGGTTCGGTTAATCCGTTCGCGAGATATGGGACTTTGAAGCTAAGAAATGGTTGACAAGACAACAAATTTCTCGCACTTCTGCTGCTCCAATCGCTTAACCAGAATGCCCTAGGGGAAAAATACACGTACCGTTGTAATCGGGCGAGTTTCTACTTTTAGATGCATAAGGAATTTTTGGGTTAGGTCAATCCGTTCGCGAGATATGGGAGTTTGAAGCCAAGAAATGGTTGAGAAGGCAAAAAATTTTTCGCAATTCTGCTGCTCCAAACGCTTAACCAGAATGGCCTAGGGAAAAAATACACATACCGTTGTAATCGGGCGAGTTTCAACTTTCAGACGCAACAGGAATTTTTGGGTTAGGTCAATCCGTTCGCGAGATATGGGACTTTGAAGCTAAGAAATGGTTGACAAGACAACAAATTTTTCGCAATTCTGCTGCTCCAATCGCTTAACCAGAATGCCCTAGGGGAAAAATACACGTACCGTTGTAATCGGGCGAGTTTCTACTTTCAGACGCAATAGGAATTTTTCGGTTAAGTCAATCCGTTCGCGAGATATGGGAGTTTGAAGCTAAGAAATGGTTTAGAAGACAACAAATTTTTCGCAATTCTGCTGCACCAAACGCTTAACCAGAATGGGCTAGGGAAAAAATACACATACCGTTGTAATCGGGCGAGTTTCTACTTTCAGACGCAACAGGAATGTTTGGGTTAGGTCAATCCGTTCGCGAGATATGGGAGTTTGAAGCCAAGAAATGGTTGAGAAGGCAAAAAATTTTTCGCAATTCTGCTGCTCCAAACTCTTAACCAGAATGGCCTAGGGAGAAAATACACATACCGTTGTAATCGGGCGAGTTTCTACATTCAGTTAAAATAGGAATTTTTGGGTTCGGTCAGTCCGTTCGCGAGATATGGGACTTTGAAGCTAAGAAATGGTTGACAAGACAACAAATTTTTCGAACTTCTGCTGCTCCAATCGCTTAACCAGAATGCCCTAGGGGAAAAATACACGTACCGTTGTAATCGGGCGACTTTCTTCATTCAGATGCATAAGGAATTTTTGGGTTAGGTCAATCTGTTCGCGAGATATGGGAGTTTGAAGACAAGAAATGGTTGAGAAGGCAAAAAATTTTTCGCAATTTTGCTGCTCCAAAGGCTTAACCAGAATGCCCTAGGGAAAAAATACACATACCGTTGTAATCGGGCGAGTTTCTACATTCAAATGCAATAGGAATTTTTGGGTTAGGTCAATCCGTTCGCGAGATATGAGAGTTTGAAGCTAAGAAATGGCTGAGAAGACAACAAATTTTTCGCAAATCTGCAGCTCCAAACGCTTAACCAGAATGGCCTGGGGAAAAAATACGCATACCGTTGTAATCGGGCGAGTTTCTACATTCAGATACAATAGGAATTTTTGGGTTCTGTCAATCCGTTCGCGAGATATGGGACTTTGAAGCTAAGAAATGTTTGACAAGACAACAAATTTTTCGCAATTCTGCTGCTCCAATCGCTTAACCAGAATGCCCCAGGGGAAAAATACTCGTACCGTTGTAATCGGGCGAGTTTCTTCTTTCAGATGCATAAGGAAATGTTGGGTTAGGTCAATCCGTTCGCGAGATATGGGAGTTTGAAGACAAGAAATGGTTGACAAGACAACAAATTTTTCGAACTTCTGCTGCTCCAATCGCTTAACCAGAACGCCCTAGGGGAAAAATACACGTACCGTTGTAATCGGGCGACTTTCTTCTTTCAGATACAATAGGAATTTTTGGGTTCGGTTAATCCGTTCGCGAGATATGGGACTTTGAAGCTAAGAAATGGTTGACAAGACAACAAATTTCTCGCACTTCTGCTGCTCCAATCGCTTAACCAGAATGCCCTAGGGGAAAAATACACGTACCGTTGTAATCGGGCGAGTTTCTACTTTCAGATGCATAAGGAATTTTTGGGTTAGGTCAATCCGTTCGCGAGATATGGGAGTTTGAAGCCAAGAAATGGTTGAGAAGGCAAAAAATTTTTCGCAATTCAGCTGCTCCAAACGCTTAACCAGAATGACCTAGGGAAAAAATACACATAGCGTTGTAATCGGGCGAGTTTCAACTTTCAGACGCAACAGGAATTTTTGGGTTAGGTCAATCCGTTCGCGAGATACGGGAGTTTGAAGCCAAGAAATGGTTGAGAAGGCGAAAAATTTTTCGCAATTCTGCTGCTCCAAACTCTTAACCAGAATGGCCTAGGGAGAAAATACACATACCGTTGTAATCGGGCGAGTTTCTACATTCAGTTAAAATAGGAATTTTTGGGTTCGGTCAATCCGGTCGCGAGATATGGGACTTTGAAGCTAAGAAATGGTTGACAAGACAACAAATTTTTCGAACTTCTGCTGCTCCAATCGCTTAACCAGAATGCCCTAGGGGAAAAATACACGTACCGTTGTAATCGGGCGACTTTCTTCATTCAGATGCATAAGGAATTTTTGGGTTAGGTCAATCTGTTCGCGAGATATGGGAGTTTGAAGACAAGAAATGGTTGAGAAGGCAAAAAATTTTTCGCAATTTTGCTGCTCCAAAGGCTTAACCAGAATGCCCTAGGAAAAAAATACACATACCGTTGTAATCGGGCGAGTTTCTACATTCAAATGCAATAGGAATTTTTGGGTTAGGTCAATCCGTTCGCGAGATATGAGAGTTTGAAGCTAAGAAATGGTTGAGAAGACAACAAATTTTTCGCAAATCTGCAGCTCCAAACGCTTAACCAGAATGGCCTGGGGAAAAAATACGCATACCGTTGTAATCGGGCGAGTTTCTACATTCAGATACAATAGGAATTTTTGGGTTCTGTCAATCCGTTCGCGAGATATGGGACTTTGAAGCTAAGAAATGTTTGACAAGACAACAAATTTTTCGCAATTCTGCTGCTCCAATCGCTTAACCAGAATGCCCCAGGGGAAAAATACTCGTACCGTTGTAATCGGGCGAGTTTCTTCTTTCAGATGCATAAGGAATTGTTGGGTTAGGTCAATCCGTTCGCGAGATATGGGAGTTTGAAGACAAGAAATGGTTGAGAAGGCAAAAAATTTTTCGCAATTTTGCTGCTCCAAACGCTTAACCAGAATGCCCTAGGGAAAAAATACACATACCGCTGTAATCGGGCGAGTTTCTACATTCAAATGCAATAGGAATTTTTGGGTTAGGTCAATCCGTTCGCGAGATATGGGACATTGAAGCTAAGAAATGGTTGACAAGACAACAAATTTTTCGCAATTCTGCCGCTCCAATCGCTTAACCAGAATGGCCTAGGGGAAAAATACACGTACCGTTGTAATCGGGCGAGTTTCTACATTCAGATACAATAGGAATTTTTGGGTTCTGTCAATCCGTTCGCGAGATATGGGACTTTGAAGCTAAGAAATGGTTGACAAGACAACAAATTTTTCGCACTTCTGCTGCTCCAATCGCTTAACCAGAATGCCCTAAGGGAAAAATACACGTACCGTTGTAATCGGGCGAGTTTCTACTTTCAGATGCATAAGGAATTTTTGGGTTAGGTCAATCCGTTCGCGAGATATCGGAGTTTGAAGCCAACAAATGGTTGAGAAGGCAAAAAATTTTCCGCAATTCTTCTGCTCCAAACGCTTAACCAGAATGGCCTAGGGAAAAAATACACATACCGTTGTAATCGGGCGAGTTTCTACTTTCAGACGCAACAGGAATTTTTGGGTTTGGTCACTCCGTTCGCGTGATATGGGACATTGAAGCTAAGAAATGGTTGACAAGACAACAAATTTTTCGCAATTCTGCCGCTCCAATCGCTTAACCAGAATGGCCTAGGGGAAAAATACACGTACCGTTGTAATCGGGCGAGTTTCTAATTTCAGACGCAATAGGAATTTTTCGGTTAAGTCAATCCGTTCGCGAGATATGAGAGTTTGAAGCTAAGAAATGGTTGAGAAGACAACAAATTTTTCGCAAATCTGCTGCTCCAAACGCTTAACCAGAATGGCCTAGGGAAAAAATCCGCATACCGTTGTAATCGGGCGAGTTTCTACATTCAGATACAATAGGAATTTTTGGGTTCTGTCAATCCGTTCGCGAGATATGGGACTTTGAAGCTAAGAAATGTTTGACAAGACAACAAATTTTTCGCACTTCTGCTGCTCCAATCGCTTAACCAGAATGCCCTAGGGGAAAAATACACGTACCGTTGTAATCGGGCGAGTTTCTTCTTTCAGATGCATAAGGAATTTTTGGGTTAGGTCAATCCGTTCGCGAGATATGGGAGTTTGAAGACAAGAAATGGTTGAGAAGGCAAAAAATTTTTCGCAATTTTGCTGCTCCAAACGCTTAACCAGAATGCCCTAGGGAAAAAATACGCATACCGCTGTAATTGGGCGAGTTTCTACTTTCAGACGCAACAGGAATTTTTGGGTTAGGTCAATCCGTTCGCGAGATATGGGACTTTGAAGCTAAGAAATGGTTGACAAGACAACAAATTTTTCGCACTTCTGCTGCTCCAATCGCTTAACCAGAATGGCCTAGGGAATAAATACGCATACCGTTGTAATCGGGCGAGTTTCTACTTTCAGATACAATAGGAATTTTCGGGTTCGGTCAATCCGTTCGCGAGATATGGGACTTTGAAGCTAAGAAATGGTTGACAAGACAACAAATTTCTCGCACTTCTGCTGCTCCAATCGCTTATCCAGAATGCCCTAGGGGAAAAATACACGTACCGTTGTAATCGGGCGAGTTTCTACTTTCAGATGCATAATGAATTTTTGGGTTAGGTCAATCCGTTCGCGAGATATGGGACTTTGAAATTAAGAAATGGTTGACAAGACAACAAATTTCTCGCACTTCTGCTGCTCCAATCGCTTAACCAGAATGCCCTAGGGGAAAAATACACGTACCGTTGTAATCGGGCGAGTTTCTTCTTTCAGATGCATAAGGAATTTTTGGGTTAGGTCAATCCGTTGGCGAGATACGGGAGTTTGAAGACAAGAAATGGTTGAGAAGGCAAAAAATTTTTCGCAATTCTGCTGCTCCAAACGCTTAACCAGAATGCCCTAGGGAAAAAATACACATACCGATGTAATCGGGCGAGTTTCTACTTTCAAATGCAATAGGAATTTTTGGGTTAGGTCAATCCGTTCGCGAGATATGAGAGTTTGAAGCTAAGAAATGGTTGAGAAGACGACAAATTTTTCGCATATCTGCTGCTCCAATCGCTTAACCAGAATGGCCTAGGGGAAAAATACACGTACCTTTGTAATCGGGCGAGTTTCTACTTTCAAATGCAATAGGAATTTTTGGGTTAGGTCAATACGTTCGCGAGATATGGGAGTTTGAAGCCAAGAAATGGTTGAGAAGGCAAAAAATTTTCCGCAATTCTTCTGCTCCAAACGCTTAACCAGAATGGCCTAGGGAAAAAATACACATACCGTTGTAATCGGGCGAGTTTCTACTTTCAGACGCAACAGGAATTTTTGGGTTTGGTCACTCCGTTCGCGTGATATGGGACATTGAAGCTAAGAAATGGTTGACAAGACAACAAATTTTTCGCAATTCTGCCGCTCCAATCGCTTAACCAGAATGGCCTAGGGGAAAAATACACGTACCGTTGTAATCGGGCGAGTTTCTAATTTCAGACGCAATAGGAATTTTTCGGTTAAGTCAATCCGTTCGCGAGATATGAGAGTTTGAAGCTAAGAAATGGTTGAGAAGACAACAAATTTTTCGCAAATCTGCTGCTCCAAACGCTTAACCAGAATGGCCTAGGGAAAAAATCCGCATACCGTTGTAATCGGGCGAGTTTCTACATTCAGATACAATAGGAATTTTTGGGTTCTGTCAATCCGTTCGCGAGATATGGGACTTTGAAGCTAAGAAATGTTTGACAAGACAACAAATTTTTCGCACTTCTGCTGCTCCAATCGCTTAACCAGAATGCCCTAGGGGAAAAATACACGTACCGTTGTAATCGGGCGAGTTTCTTCTTTCAGATGCATAAGGAATTTTTGGGTTAGGTCAATCCGTTCGCGAGATATGGGAGTTTGAAGACAAGAAATGGTTGAGAAGGCAAAAAATTTTTCGCAATTTTGCTGCTCCAAACGCTTAACCAGAATGCCCTAGGGAAAAAATACGCATACCGCTGTAATTGGGCGAGTTTCTACTTTCAGACGCAACAGGAATTTTTGGGTTAGGTCAATCCGTTCGCGAGATATGGGACTTTGAAGCTAAGAAATGGTTGACAAGACAACAAATTTTTCGCACTTCTGCTGCTCCAATCGCTTAACCAGAATGGCCTAGGGAATAAATACGCATACCGTTGTAATCGGGCGAGTTTCTACTTTCAGATACAATAGGAATTTTCGGGTTCGGTCAATCCGTTCGCGAGATATGGGACTTTGAAGCTAAGAAATGGTTGACAAGACAACAAATTTCTCGCACTTCTGCTGCTCCAATCGCTTATCCAGAATGCCCTAGGGGAAAAATACACGTACCGTTGTAATCGGGCGAGTTTCTACTTTCAGATGCATAATGAATTTTTGGGTTAGGTCAATCCGTTCGCGAGATATGGGACTTTGAAATTAAGAAATGGTTGACAAGACAACAAATTTCTCGCACTTCTGCTGCTCCAATCGCTTAACCAGAATGCCCTAGGGGAAAAATACACGTACCGTTGTAATCGGGCGAGTTTCTTCTTTCAGATGCATAAGGAATTTTTGGGTTAGGTCAATCCGTTGGCGAGATACGGGAGTTTGAAGACAAGAAATGGTTGAGAAGGCAAAAAATTTTTCGCAATTCTGCTGCTCCAAACGCTTAACCAGAATGCCCTAGGGAAAAAATACACATACCGATGTAATCGGGCGAGTTTCTACTTTCAAATGCAATAGGAATTTTTGGGTTAGGTCAATCCGTTCGCGAGATATGAGAGTTTGAAGCTAAGAAATGGTTGAGAAGACGACAAATTTTTCGCATATCTGCTGCTCCAATCGCTTAACCAGAATGGCCTAGGGGAAAAATACACGTACCTTTGTAATCGGGCGAGTTTCTACTTTCAAATGCAATAGGAATTTTTGGGTTAGGTCAATACGTTCGCGAGATATGGGAGTTTGAAGCCAAGAAATGGTTGAGAAGGCAAAAAATTTTCCGCAATTCTTCTGCTCCAAACGCTTAACCAGAATGGCCTAGGGAAAAAATACACATACCGTTGTAATCGGGCGAGTTTCTACTTTCAGACGCAACAGGAATTTTTGGGTTTGGTCACTCCGTTCGCGTGATATGGGACATTGAAGCTAAGAAATGGTTGACAAGACAACAAATTTTTCGCAATTCTGCCGCTCCAATCGCTTAACCAGAATGGCCTAGGGGAAAAATACACGTACCGTTGTAATCGGGCGAGTTTCTAATTTCAGACGCAATAGGAATTTTTCGGTTAAGTCAATCCGTTCGCGAGATATGAGAGTTTGAAGCTAAGAAATGGTTGAGAAGACAACAAATTTTTCGCAAATCTGCTGCTCCAAACGCTTAACCAGAATGGCCTAGGGAAAAAATCCGCATACCGTTGTAATCGGGCGAGTTTCTACATTCAGATACAATAGGAATTTTTGGGTTCTGTCAATCCGTTCGCGAGATATGGGACTTTGAAGCTAAGAAATGTTTGACAAGACAACAAATTTTTCGCACTTCTGCTGCTCCAATCGCTTAACCAGAATGCCCTAGGGGAAAAATACACGTACCGTTGTAATCGGGCGAGTTTCTTCTTTCAGATGCATAAGGAATTTTTGGGTTAGGTCAATCCGTTCGCGAGATATGGGAGTTTGAAGACAAGAAATGGTTGAGAAGGCAAAAAATTTTTCGCAATTTTGCTGCTCCAAACGCTTAACCAGAATGCCCTAGGGAAAAAATACGCATACCGCTGTAATTGGGCGAGTTTCTACTTTCAGACGCAACAGGAATTTTTGGGTTAGGTCAATCCGTTCGCGAGATATGGGACTTTGAAGCTAAGAAATGGTTGACAAGACAACAAATTTTTCGCACTTCTGCTGCTCCAATCGCTTAACCAGAATGGCCTAGGGAATAAATACGCATACCGTTGTAATCGGGCGAGTTTCTACTTTCAGATACAATAGGAATTTTCGGGTTCGGTCAATCCGTTCGCGAGATATGGGACTTTGAAGCTAAGAAATGGTTGACAAGACAACAAATTTCTCGCACTTCTGCTGCTCCAATCGCTTATCCAGAATGCCCTAGGGGAAAAATACACGTACCGTTGTAATCGGGCGAGTTTCTACTTTCAGATGCATAATGAATTTTTGGGTTAGGTCAATCCGTTCGCGAGATATGGGACTTTGAAATTAAGAAATGGTTGACAAGACAACAAATTTCTCGCACTTCTGCTGCTCCAATCGCTTAACCAGAATGCCCTAGGGGAAAAATACACGTACCGTTGTAATCGGGCGAGTTTCTTCTTTCAGATGCATAAGGAATTTTTGGGTTAGGTCAATCCGTTGGCGAGATACGGGAGTTTGAAGACAAGAAATGGTTGAGAAGGCAAAAAATTTTTCGCAATTCTGCTGCTCCAAACGCTTAACCAGAATGCCCTAGGGAAAAAATACACATACCGATGTAATCGGGCGAGTTTCTACTTTCAAATGCAATAGGAATTTTTGGGTTAGGTCAATCCGTTCGCGAGATATGAGAGTTTGAAGCTAAGAAATGGTTGAGAAGACGACAAATTTTTCGCATATCTGCTGCTCCAATCGCTTAACCAGAATGGCCTAGGGGAAAAATACACGTACCTTTGTAATCGGGCGAGTTTCTACTTTCAAATGCAATAGGAATTTTTGGGTTAGGTCAATACGTTCGCGAGATATGGGAGTTTGAAGCCAAGAAATGGTTGAGAAGGCAAAAAATTTTTCGCAATTCTGCTGCTCCAAACGCTTAACCAGAATGGCCTAGGGAAAAAATACACATACCGTTGTAATCGGGCGAGTTTCTACTTTCAGTCGCAACAGGAATTTTTGGGTTAGGTCAATCCGTTCGCGAGATATGGGACCTTGAAGCTAAGAAATGGTTGACAAGACAACAAATTTTTCGCACTTCTGCTGCTCCAATCGCTTAACCAGAATGCCCTAGGGGAAAAATACACGTACCGTTGTAACCGGGCGAGTTTCTACTTTCAGACGCAACGGGAATTTTTGGGTTATGTCAATCCGTTCGCGAGATATTGGACTTTGAAGCTAAGAAATGGTTGACAAGACAACAAATTTCTCGCACTTCTGCTGCTCCAATCGCTTAACCAGAATGCCCTAGGGGAAAAATACACGTACCGTTGTAATCGGGCGAGTTTCTACTTTCAGATGCATAAGGAATTTTTGGGTTAGGTCAATCCGTTCGCGAGATATGGGAGTTTGAAGCCAAGAAATGGTTGAGAAGGCAAAAAATTTTTCGCAATTCTGCTGCTCCAAACGCTTAACCAGAATGGCCTAGGGAAAAAATACACATACCATTGTAATCGGGCGAGTTTCTACTTTCAGACGCAACAGGAATTTTTGGGTTAGGTCAATCCGTTCGCGAGATATGGGACTTTGAAGCTAAGAAATGGTTGACAAGACAACAAATTTTTCGCAATTCTGCTGCTCCAATCTCTTAACCAGAATGGCCTAGGGGAAAAATACCCGTACCGTTGTAATCGGGCGAGTTTCTACTTTCAGACGCAATAGGAATTTTTCGGTTAAGTCAACCCGTTCGCGAGATATGGGAGTTTGAAGCTAAGAAATGGTTTAGAAGACAACAAATCTTTCGCAATTCTGCTGCACCAAACGCTTAACCAGAATGGGCTAGGGAAAAATACACATACCGTTGTAATCCGGCGAGTTTCTACATTCAGTTAAATTAGGAATTTTTGGGTTCGGTCAATCCGTTCGCGAGATATGGGACTTTGAAGCTAAGAAATGGTTGAAAAGACAACAAATTTTTCGCACTTCTGCTGCTCCAAACGCTTAACCAGAATGGCCTAGGGAAAAAATACACATACCATTGTAATCGGGCGAGTTTCTACTTTCAGACGCAACAGGAATTTTTGGGTTAGGTCAATCCGTTCGCGAGATATGGGACTTTGAAGCTAAGAAATGGTTGACAAGACAACAAATTTTTCGCACTTCTGCTGCTCCAATCGCTTAACCAGAATGCCCTAGGGGGAAAAAAACACGTTCCGTTGTAATCTGCGAGTTTCTACTTTCAGACGCAATAGGAATTTTTCGGTTAGGTCAATCCGTTCGCGAGATATGGGAGATTGAAGCCAAGAAATGGTTGAGAAGGCAAAAAATTTTTCGCAATTCTACTGCTCCAAACTCTTAACCAGAATGGCCTAGGGAAAAAATACACATACCGTTGTAAACGGGCGAGTTTCTACTTTCAAATGCAATAGGAATTTTTGGGTTAGGTCAATCCGTTCGCGAGATATGGGACTTTGAAGCTAAGAAATGGTTGACAAGACAACAAATTTTTCGCACTTCTGCTGCTCCAATCGCTTAACCAGAACGGCCTAGGGGAAAAATACACATACCGTTGTAATCGGGCGAGTCTCTACTTTCAGTTACAATAGGAATTTTTGGGTTCGGTCAATCCGTTCGCGAGATATGGGACTTTGAAGCTAAGAAATGGTTGACAAGACAACAAATTTTTCGCACCTCTGCTGCTCCAATCGCTTAACCAGAATGGCCTAGGGAATAAACACGCATACCGTTGTAATCGGGCGAGTTTCTACTTTCAGATACAATAGGAATTTTCGGGTTCGGTCAATCCGTTCGCGAGATATGGGACTTTGAAACTAAGAAATGGTTGACAAGACAACAAATTTCTCGCACTTCTCCTGCTCCAATCGCTTAACCAGAATGCCCTAGGGGAAAAATACACGTACCGTTGTAATCGGGCGAGTTTCTACTTTCAGATGCATAAGGAATTTTTGGGTTAGGTCAATCCGTTCGCGAGATATGGGAGTTTGAAGCCAAGAAATGGTTGAGAAGGCAAAAAATTTTTCGCAATTCTGCTGCTCCAAACGCTTAACCAGAATGGCCTAGGGAAAAAATACACATACCTTTGTAATCGGGCGAGTTTCTACTTTCAGACGCAACAGGAATTTTTGGGTTAGGTCAATCCGTTCGCGAGATATGGGACTTTGAAGCTAAGAAATGGTTGACAAGACAACAAATTTTTCGCAATTCTGCTGCTCCAATCGCTTAACCAGAATGGCCTAGGGGAAAAATACCCGTACCGTTGTAATCGGGCGAGTTTCTACTTTCAGACGCAATAGGAATTTTTGGGTTAGGTCAATCCGTTCGCGAGATATGGGAGTTTGAAGACAAGAAATGGTTGAGAAGGCAAAAAATTTTTCGCAATTTTGCTGCTCCAAACGCTTAACCAGAATGCCCTAGGGAAAAAATACGCATACCGCTGTAATTGGGCGAGTTTCTACTTTCAGACGCAACAGGAATTTTTGGGTTAGGTCAATCCGTTCGCGAGATATGGGACTTTGAAGCTAAGAAATGGTTGACAAGACAACAAATTTTTCGCACTTCTGCTGCTCCAATCGCTTAACCAGAATGGCCTAGGGAATAAATACGCATACCGTTGTAATCGGGCGAGTTTCTACTTTCAGATACAATAGGAATTTTCGGGTTCGGTCAATCCGTTCGCGAGATATGGGACTTTGAAGCTAAGAAATGGTTGACAAGACAACAAATTTCTCGCACTTCTGCTGCTCCAATCGCTTATCCAGAATGCCCTAGGGGAAAAATACACGTACCGTTGTAATCGGGCGAGTTTCTACTTTCAGATGCATAATGAATTTTTGGGTTAGGTCAATCCGTTCGCGAGATATGGGACTTTGAAATTAAGAAATGGTTGACAAGACAACAAATTTCTCGCACTTCTGCTGCTCCAATCGCTTAACCAGAATGCCCTAGGGGAAAAATACACGTACCGTTGTAATCGGGCGAGTTTCTTCTTTCAGATGCATAAGGAATTTTTGGGTTAGGTCAATCCGTTGGCGAGATACGGGAGTTTGAAGACAAGAAATGGTTGAGAAGGCAAAAAATTTTTCGCAATTCTGCTGCTCCAAACGCTTAACCAGAATGCCCTAGGGAAAAAATACACATACCGATGTAATCGGGCGAGTTTCTACTTTCAAATGCAATAGGAATTTTTGGGTTAGGTCAATCCGTTCGCGAGATATGAGAGTTTGAAGCTAAGAAATGGTTGAGAAGACAACAAATTTTTCGCATATCTGCTGCTCCAATCGCTTAACCAGAATGGCCTAGGGGAAAAATACACGTACCTTTGTAATCGGGCGAGTTTCTACTTTCAAATGCAATAGGAATTTTTGGGTTAGGTCAATACGTTCGCGAGATATGGGAGTTTGAAGCCAAGAAATGGTTGAGAAGGCAAAAAATTTTTCGCAATTCTGCTGCTCCAAACGCTTAACCAGAATGGCCTAGGGAAAAAATACACATACCGTTGTAATCGGGCGAGTTTCTACTTTCAGTCGCAACAGGAATTTTTGGGTTAGGTCAATCCGTTCGCGAGATATGGGACCTTGAAGCTAAGAAATGGTTGACAAGACAACAAATTTTTCGCACTTCTGCTGCTCCAATCGCTTAACCAGAATGGCCTAGGGAATAAATACGCATACCGTTGTAATCGGGCGAGTTTCTACTTTCAGATACAATAGGAATTTTCGGGTTCGGTCAATCCGTTCGCGAGATATGGGACTTTGAAGCTAAGAAATGGTTGACAAGACAACAAATTTCTCGCACTTCTGCTGCTCCAATCGCTTAACCAGAATGCCCTAGGGGAAAAATACACGTACCGTTGTAATCGGGCGAGTTTCTACTTTCAGATGCATAAGGAATTTTTGGGTTAGGTCAATCCGTTCGCGAGATATGGGAGTTTGAAGCCAAGAAATGGTTGAGAAGGCAAAAAATTTTTCGCAATTCTGCTGCTCCAAACGCTTAACCAGAATGGCCTAGGGAAAAAATACACATACCATTGTAATCGGGCGAGTTTCTACTTTCAGACGCAACAGGAATTTTTGGGTTAGGTCAATCCGTTCGCGAGATATGGGACTTTGAAGCTAAGAAATGGTTGACAAGACAACAAATTTTTCGCAATTCTGCTGCTCCAATCTCTTAACCAGAATGGCCTAGGGGAAAAATACCCGTACCGTTGTAATCGGGCGAGTTTCTACTTTCAGACGCAATAGGAATTTTTCGGTTAAGTCAACCCGTTCGCGAGATATGGGAGTTTGAAGCTAAGAAATGGTTTAGAAGACAACAAATCTTTCGCAATTCTGCTGCACCAAACGCTTAACCAGAATGGGCTAGGGAAAAATACACATACCGTTGTAATCCGGCGAGTTTCTACATTCAGTTAAATTAGGAATTTTTGGGTTCGGTCAATCCGTTCGCGAGATATGGGACTTTGAAGCTAAGAAATGGTTGACAAGACAACAAATTTTTCGCACTTCTGCTGCTCCAAACGCTTAACCAGAATGGCCTAGGGAAAAAATACACATACCATTGTAATCGGGCGAGTTTCTACTTTCAGACGCAACAGGAATTTTTGGGTTAGGTCAATCCGTTCGCGAGATATGGGACTTTGAAGCTAAGAAATGGTTGACAAGACAACAAATTTTTCGCACTTCTGCTGCTCCAATCGCTTAACCAGAATGCCCTAGGGGGAAAAAAACACGTTCCGTTGTAATCTGCAAGTTTCTACTTTCAGACGCAATAGGAATTTTTCGGTTAGGTCAATCCGTTCGCGAGATATGGGAGATTGAAGCCAAGAAATGGTTGAGAAGGCAAAAAATTTTTCGCAATTCTACTGCTCCAAACTCTTAACCAGAATGGCCTAGGGAAAAAATACACATACCGTTGTAAACGGGCGAGTTTCTACTTTCAAATGCAATAGGAATTTTTGGGTTAGGTCAATCCGTTCGCGAGATATGGGACTTTGAAGCTAAGAAATGGTTGACAAGACAACAAATTTTTCGCACTTCTGCTGCTCCAATCGCTTAACCAGAACGGCCTAGGGGAAAAATACACATACCGTTGTAATCGGGCGAGTCTCTACTTTCAGTTACAATAGGAATTTTTGGGTTCGGTCAATCCGTTCGCGAGATATGGGACCTTGAAGCTAAGAAATGGTTGACAAGACAACAAATTTTTCGCACCTCTGCTGCTCCAATCGCTTAACCAGAATGGCCTAGGGAATAAATACGCATACCGTTGTAATCGGGCGAGTTTCTACTTTCAGATACAATAGGAATTTTCGGGTTCGGTCAATCCGTTCGCGAGATATGGGACTTTGAAACTAAGAAATGGTTGACAAGACAACAAATTTCTCGCACTTCTCCTGCTCCAATCGCTTAACCAGAATGCCCTAGGGGAAAAATACACGTACCGTTGTAATCGGGCGAGTTTCTACTTTCAGATGCATAAGGAATTTTTGGGTTAGGTCAATCCGTTCGCGAGATATGGGAGTTTGAAGCCAAGAAATGGTTGAGAAGGCAAAAAATTTTTCGCAATTCTGCTGCTCCAAACGCTTAACCAGAATGGCCTAGGGAAAAAATACACATACCTTTGTAATCGGGCGAGTTTCTACTTTCAGACGCAACAGGAATTTTTGGGTTAGGTCAATCCGTTCGCGAGATATGGGACTTTGAAGCTAAGAAATGGTTGACAAGACAACAAATTTTTCGCAATTCTGCTGCTCCAATCGCTTAACCAGAATGGCCTAGGGGAAAAATACCCGTACCGTTGTAATCGGGCGAGTTTCTACTTTCAGACGCAATAGGAATTTTTCGGTTAAGTCAATCCGTTCGCGAGATATGGGAGTTTGAAGCTAAGAAATGGTTTAGAAGACAACAAATCTTTCGCAATTCTGCTGCACCAAACGCTTAACCAGAATGGGCTAGGGAAAAATACACATACCGTTGTAATCCGGCGAGTTTCTACATTCAGTTAAAATAGGAATTTTTGGGTTCGGTCAATCCGTTCGCGAGATATGGGACTTTGAAGCTAAGAAATGGTTGACAAGACAACAAATTTCTCGCACTTCTGCTGCTCCAATCGCTTAACCAGAATGCCCTAGGGGAAAAATACACGTACCGTTGTAATCGGGCGAGTTTCTACTTTCAGACGCAACAGGAATTTTTGGGTTAGGTCAATCCGTTCGCGAGATATGGGACTTTGAAGCTAAGAACTGGTTGACAAGACAACAAATTTTTCGCACTTCTGCTGCTCCAATCGCTTAACCAGAATGCCATAGGGGGAAAAAAACACGTACCGTTGTAATCTGCGAGTTTCTACTTTCAGACGCAATAGGAATTTTTCGGTTAGGTCAATCCGTTCGCGAGATATGGGAGATTGAAGCCAAGAAATGGTTGAGAAGGCAAAAAATTTTTCGCAATTCTACTGCTCCAAACTCTTAACCAGAATGGCCTAGGGAAAAAATACACATACCGTTGTAAACGGGCGAGTTTCTACTTTCAAATGCAATAGGAATTTTTGGGTTAGGTCAATCCGTTCGCGAGATATGGGACTTTGAAGCTAAGAAATGGTTGACAAGACAACAAATTTTTCGCACTTCTGCTGCTCCAATCGCTTAACCAGAACGGCCTAGGGGAAAAATACACATACCGTTGTAATCGGGCGAGTCTCTACTTTCAGTTACAATAGGAATTTTTGGGTTCGGTCAATCCGTTCGCGAGATATGGGACCTTGAAGCTAAGAAATGGTTGACAAGACAACAAATTTTTCGCACCTCTGCTGCTCCAATCGCTTAACCAGAATGGCCTAGGGAATAAATACGCATACCGTTGTAATCGGGCGAGTTTCTACTTTCAGATACAATAGGAATTTTCGGGATCGGTCAATCCGTTCGCGAGATATGGGACTTTGAAACTAAGAAATGGTTGACAAGACAACAAATTTCTCGCACTTCTGCTGCTCCAATCGCTTAACCAGAATGCCCTAGGGGAAAAATACACGTACCGTTGTAATCGGGCGAGTTTCTACTTTCAGATGCATAAGGAATTTTTGGGTTAGGTCAATCCGTTCGCGAGATATGGGAGTTTGAAGCCAAGAAATGGTTGAGAAGGCAAAAAATTTTTCGCAATTCTGCTGCTCCAAACGCTTAACCAGAATGGCCTAGGGAAAAAATACACATACCTTTGTAATCGGGCGAGTTTCTACTTTCAGACGCAACAGGAATTTTTGGGTTAGGTCAATCCGTTCGCGAGATATGGGACTTTGAAGCTAAGAAATGGTTGACAAGACAACAAATTTTTCGCAATTCTGCTTCTCCAATCGCTTAACCAGAATGGCCTAGGGGAAAAATACCCGTACCGTTGTAATCGGGCGAGTTTCTACTTTCAGACGCAATAGGAATTTTTCGGTTAAGTCAATCCGTTCGCGAGATATGGGAGTTTGAAGCTAAGAAATGGTTTAGAAGACAACAAATCTTTCGCAATTCTGCTGCACCAAACGCTTAACCAGAATGGGCTAGGGAAAAATACACATACCGTTGTAATCCGGCGAGTTTCTACATTCAGTTAAAATAGGAATTTTTGGGTTCGGTCAATCCGTTCGCGAGATATGGGACTTTGAAGCTAAGAAATGGTTGACAAGACAACAAATTTCTCGCACTTCTGCTGCTCCAATCGCTTAACCAGAATGCCCTAGGGGAAAAATACACGTACCGTTGTAATCGGGCGAGTTTCTACTTTCAGACGCAACAGGAATTTTTGGGTTAGGTCAATCCGTTCGCGAGATATGGGACTTTGAAGCTAAGAACTGGTTGACAAGACAACAAATTTTTCGCACTTCTGCTGCTCCAATCGCTTAACCAGAATGCCATAGGGGGAAAAAAACACGTACCGTTGTAATCTGCGAGTTTCTACTTTCAGACGCAATAGGAATTTTTCGGTTAGGTCAATCCGTTCGCGAGATATGGGAGATTGAAGCCAAGAAATGGTTGAGAAGGCAAAAAATTTTTCGCAATTCTACTGCTCCAAACTCTTAACCAGAATGGCCTAGGGAAAAAATACACATACCGTTGTAAACGGGCGAGTTTCTACTTTCAAATGCAATAGGAATTTTTGGGTTAGGTCAATCCGTTCGCGAGATATGGGACTTTGAAGCTAAGAAATGGTTGACAAGACAACAAATTTTTCGCACTTCTGCTGCTCCAATCGCTTAACCAGAACGGCCTAGGGGAAAAATACACATACCGTTGTAATCGGGCGAGTCTCTACTTTCAGTTACAATAGGAATTTTTGGGTTCGGTCAATCCGTTCGCGAGATATGGGACCTTGAAGCTAAGAAATGGTTGACAAGACAACAAATTTTTCGCACCTCTGCTGCTCCAATCGCTTAACCAGAATGGCCTAGGGAATAAATACGCATACCGTTGTAATCGGGCGAGTTTCTACTTTCAGATACAATAGGAATTTTCGGGTTCGGTCAATCCGTTCGCGAGATATGGGACTTTGAAACTAAGAAATGGTTGACAAGACAACAAATTTCTCGCACTTCTGCTGCTCCAATCGCTTAACCAGAATGCCCTAGGGGAAAAATACACGTACCGTTGTAATCGGGCGAGTTTCTACTTTCAGATGCATAAGGAATTTTTGGGTTAGGTCAATCCGTTCGCGAGATATGGGAGTTTGAAGCCAAGAAATGGTTGAGAAGGCAAAAAATTTTTCGCAATTCTGCTGCTCCAAACGCTTAACCAGAATGGCCTAGGGAAAAAATACACATACCTTTGTAATCGGGCGAGTTTCTACTTTCAGACGCAACAGGAATTTTTGGGTTAGGTCAATCCGTTCGCGAGATATGGGACTTTGAAGCTAAGAAATGGTTGACAAGACAACAAATTTTTCGCAATTCTGCTGCTCCAATCGCTTAACCAGAATGGCCTAGGGGAAAAATACCCGTACCGTTGTAATCGGGCGAGTTTCTACTTTCAGACGCAATAGGAATTTTTCGGTTAAGTCAATCCGTTCGCGAGATATGGGAGTTTGAAGCTAAGAAATGGTTTAGAAGACAACAAATCTTTCGCAATTCTGCTGCACCAAACGCTTAACCAGAATGGGCTAGGGAAAAATACACATACCGTTGTAATCCGGCGAGTTTCTACATTCAGTTAAAATAGGAATTTTTGGGTTCGGTCAATCCGTTCGCGAGATATGGGACTTTGAAGCTAAGAACTGGTTGACAAGACAACAAATTTTTCGCACTTCTGCTGCTCCAATCGCTTAACCAGAATGCCATAGGGGGAAAAAACACGTACCGTTGTAATCTGCGAGTTTCTACTTTCAGACGCAATAGGAATTTTTCGGTTAGGTCAATCCGTTCGCGAGATATGGGAGATTGAAGCCAAGAAATGGTTGAGAAGGCAAAAAATTTTTCGCAATTCTACTGCTCCAAACTCTTAACCAGAATGGCCTAGGGAAAAAATACACATACCGTTGTAAACGGGCGAGTTTCTACTTTCAAATGCAATAGGAATTTTTGGGTTAGGTCAATCCGTTCGCGAGATATGGGACTTTGAAGCTAAGAAATGGTTGACAAGACAACAAATTTTTCGCACTTCTGCTGCTCCAATCGCTTAACCAGAACGGCCTAGGGGAAAAATACACATACCGTTGTAATCGGGCGAGTCTCTACTTTCAGTTACAATAGGAATTTTTGGGTTCGGTCAATCCGTTCGCGAGATATGGGACCTTGAAGCTAAGAAATGGTTGACAAGACAACAAATTTTTCGCACCTCTGCTGCTCCAATCGCTTAACCAGAATGGCCTAGGGAATAAATACGCATACCGTTGTAATCGGGCGAGTTTCTACTTTCAGATACAATAGGAATTTTCGGGTTCGGTCAATCCGTTCGCGAGATATGGGACTTTGAAACTAAGAAATGGTTGACAAGACAACAAATTTCTCGCACTTCTGCTGCTCCAATCGCTTAACCAGAATGCCCTAGGGGAAAAATACACGTACCGTTGTAATCGGGCGAGTTTCTACTTTCAGATGCATAAGGAATTTTTGGGTTAGGTCAATCCGTTCGCGAGATATGGGAGTTTGAAGCCAAGAAATGGTTGAGAAGGCAAAAAATTTTTCGCAATTCTGCTGCTCCAAACGCTTAACCAGAATGGCCTAGGGAAAAAATACACATACCTTTGTAATCGGGCGAGTTTCTACTTTCAGACGCAACAGGAATTTTTGGGTTAGGTCAATCCGTTCGCGAGATATGGGACTTTGAAGCTAAGAAATGGTTGACAAGACAACAAATTTTTCGCAATTCTGCTGCTCCAATCGCTTAACCAGAATGGCCTAGGGGAAAAATACCCGTACCGTTGTAATCGGGCGAGTTTCTACTTTCAGACGCAATAGGAATTTTTCGGTTAAGTCAATCCGTTCGCGAGATATGGGAGTTTGAAGCTAAGAAATGGTTTAGAAGACAACAAATCTTTCGCAATTCTGCTGCACCAAACGCTTAACCAGAATGGGCTAGGGAAAAATACACATACCGTTGTAATCCGGCGAGTTTCTACATTCAGTTAAAATAGGAATTTTTGGGTTCGGTCAATCCGTTCGCGAGATATGGGACTTTGAAGCTAAGAAATGGTTGACAAGACAACAAATTTTTCGCACCTCTGCTGCTCCAATCGCTTAACCAGAATGCCCTAGGGGGAAAAAACACGTACCGTTGTAATCTGCGAGTTTCTACTTTCAGACGCAATAGGAATTTTTCGGTTAGGTCAATCCGTTCGCGAGATATGGGAGATTGAAGCCAAGAAATGGTTGAGAAGGCAAAAAATTTTTCGCAATTCTACTGCTCCAAACTCTTAACCAGAATGGCCTAGGGAAAAAATACACATACCGTTGTAAACGGGCGAGTTTCTACTTTCAAATGCAATAGGAATTTTTGGGTTAGGTCAATCCGTTCGCGAGATATGGGTCTTTGAAGCTAAGAAATGGTTGACAAGGCAACAAATTTTTCGCACTTCTGCTGCTCAAATCGCTTAACCAGAATGGCCTAGGGGAAAAATACACATACCGTTGTAATCGGGCGAGTTTCTACTTTCAGACGCAACAGGAATTTTTGGGTTAGGTCAATCCGTTCGCGAGATATGGGAGTTTGAAGCCAGGAAATGGTTGAGAAGGCAAAAAATTTTTCGCATATCTGCTGCTCCAATCGCTTAACCAGAATGGCCTAGGGGAAATCTACACGTACCTTTGTAATCGGGCGAGTTTCTACTTTCAAATGCAATAGGAATTTTTGGGTTAGTTCAATACGTTCGCGAGATATGGGAGTTTGAAGCCAAGAAATGGTTGAGAAGGCAAAAAATTTTTCGCAATTCTGCTGCTCCAAACGCTTAACCAGAATGGCCTAGGGAAAAAATACACATACCGTTGTAATCGGGCGAGTTTCTACTTTCAGACGCAACAGGAATTTTTGGGTTAGGTCAATCCGTTCGCGAGATATGGGACTTTGAAGCTAAGAAATGGTTGACAAGACAACAAATTTTTCGCACTTCTGCTGCTCCAATCGCTTAACCAGAATGCCCTAGGGGAAAAATACACGTACCGTTGTAATCTGGCGAGTTTCTACTTTCAAATGCAATAGGAATTTTTGGGTTAGGACAATCCGTTCGCGAGATATGAGAGTTTGAAGCTAAGAAATGGTTGAGAAGACAACAAATTTTTCGCAATTCTGCTGCTCCAAACGCTTAACCAGAATGGCCTAGGGAAAAAATACACATACCGTTGTAATCGGGCCAGCTTCTACTTTCAGACGCAACAGGAATTTTTGGGTTATGTCAATCCGTTCGCGAGATATAGGACTTTGAAGCTAAGAAATGGTTGACAAGACAACAAATTTTTCGCAATTCTGCAGCTCCAATCGCTTAACCAGAATGGCCTAGGGTAAAAATACACGTACCGTTGTAATCGGGCGAGTTTCTACTTTCAAATGCAATAGGAATTTTTGGGTTAGGTCAATCCGTTCGCGAGATATGGGACTTTGAAGCTAAGAAATGGTTGACAAGACAACAAATTTTTCGCAATACTGCTGCTCGAAACGCTTAACCAGAATGGCCTAGGGAAAAAATACACATACCGTTGTAATCGGGCGAGTTTCTACTTTCAAATGCCATAGGAATTTTTGGGTTCGGTCAATCCGTTCGCGAGATATGGGACCTTGAAGCTAAGAAATGGTTGACAAAACAACAAATTTTTCGCACTTCTGCTGGTCAAATCGCTTAACCAGAATGCCCTAGGGGAAAAATACACGTACCGTTGTAACCGGGCGAGTTTCTACTTTCAGATGCATAAGGAATTTTTGGGTTAGGTCAATCCGTTCGCGAGACATGGGACTTTGAAGCCAAGAAATGGTTGAGAAGGCAACAAATTTTTCGCAATTCTGCTGCTCCAAACACTTAACCAGAATGGCCTAGGGAAAAAATACACATACCGTTGTAATCGCGCCAGCTTCTACTTTCAGACGCAACAGGAATTTTTGGGTTATGTCAATCCGTTCGCGAGATATAGGACTTTGAAGCTAAGAAATGGTTGACAAGACAACAAATTTTTCGCAATTCTGCAGCTCCAATCGCTTAACCAGAATGGCCTAGGGTAAAAATACACGTACCGTTGTAATCGGGCGAGTTTCTACTTTCAAATGCAATAGGAATTTTTGGGTTAGGTCAATCCGTTCGCGAGATATGGGACTTTGAAGCTAAGAAATGGTTGACAAGACAACAAATTTTTCGCAAATCTGCTGCTCCAAACGCTTAACCAGAATGGCCTAGGGGGAAAATACACATACCGTTGTAATCGGGCGAGTTTCTACTTTCAGATGCATAAGGAATTTTTGGGTTAGGTCAATCCGTTCGCGAGATATGGGAGTTTGAAGCTAAGAAATGGTTGAGAAGGCAAAAAATTTTTCGCAATTCTGCTGCTCCAAACGCTTAACTAGAATGCCCTAGGGAGAAAATACACATACCGTTGTAATCGGGCGAGTTTCTACTTTCAAATGCAATAGGAATTTTTGGGTTCGGTCAATCCGTTCGCGAGATATGGGACCTTGAAGCTAAGAAATGGTTGACAAGACAACAAATTTTTCGCACTTCTGCTGCTCAAATCGCTTAACCAGAATGCCCTAGGGGAAAAATACACGTACCGTTGTAACCGGGCGAGTTTCTACTTTCAGACGCAGAAGGAATTTTTGGGTTTGGTCAATCCGTTCGCGAGATATGGGACTTTGAAGCTAAGAAATGGTTGAGAAGACAACAAATTTTTCGCAATACTGCTGCTCGAAACGCTTAACCAGAATGGCCTAGGGAAAAAATACACATACCGTTGTAATCGGGCCAGCTTCTACTTTCAGACGCAACAGGAATTTTTGGGTTCGGTCAATCCGTTCGCGAGATCTGGGACCTTGAAGCTAAGAAATGGTTGACAAGACAACAAATTTTTCGCACTTCTGCTGCTCAAATCGCTTAACCAGAATGCCCTAGGGGAAAAATACACGTACCGTTGTAACCGGGCGAGTTTCTACTTTCAGATGCATAAGGAATTTTTGGGTTAGGTCAATCCGTTCGCGAGACATGGGAGTTTGAAGCCAAGAAATGGTTGAGAAGGCAACAAATTTTTCGCAATTCTGCTGCTCCATACACTTAACCAGAATGGCCTAGGGAAAAAATACACATACCGTTGTAATCGGGCCAGCTTCTACTTTCAGACGCAACAGGAATTTTTGGGTTATGTCAATCCGTTCGCGAGATATAGGACTTTGAAGCTAAGAAATGGTTGACAAGACAACAAATTTTTCGCAATTCTGCAGCTCCAATCGCTTAACCAGAATGGCCTAGGGTAAAAATACACGTACCGTTGTAATCGGGCGAGTTTCTACTTTCAAATGCAATAGGAATTTTTGGGTTAGGTCAATCCGTTCGCGAGATATGGGACTTTGAAGCTAAGAAATGGTTGACAAGACAACAAATTTTTCGCAAATCTGCTGCTCCAAACGCTTAACCAGAATGGCCTAGGGGAAAAATACACGCACCGTTGTAATCGGGCGAGTTTCTACTTTCAAATGCAATAGGAATTTTTGGGTTAGGTCAATCCGTTCGCGAGATATGGGACTATGAAGCTAAGAAATGGTTGACAAGACAACAAATTTTTCGCAATTCTGCTGCTCCAATCGCTTAACCAGAATGGCCTAGGGGAAAAATACACATACCGTTGTAATCGGGCGAGTTTCTACTTTCAGATGCATAAGGAATTTTTGGGTTCGGTCAATCCGTTCGCGAGATATGGGACCTTGAAGCTAAGAAATGGTTGACAAGACAACAAATTTTTCGCACTTCTGCTGCTCAAATCGCTTAACCAGAATGCCCTAGGGAAAAAATACACGTACCGTTGTAACCGGGCGAGTTTCTACTTTCAGATACATAAGGAATTTTTGGGTTAGGTCAATCCGTTCGCGAGACATGGGAGTTTGAAGCCAAGAAATGGTTGAGAAGGCAACAAATTTTTCGCAAATCTGCTGCTCCAAACGCTTAACCAGAATGGCCTAGGGAAAAAATACGCATACCGTTGTAATCGGGCGAGTTTCTACTTTCAGATACAATAGGAATTTTTGGGTTCGGTCAATCCGTTCGCGAGATATGGGACTTTGAAGCTAAGAAATGGTTGACAAGACAACAAATTTTTCGCACTTCTGCTGCTCCAATCGCTTAACCAGAATGGCCTAGGGGAAAAATACACACACCGTTGTAATCGGGAGAGTTTCTACTTTCAGACGCAATAGGAATTTTTCGGAAAAGTCAATCCGTTCGCGAGATATGGGACTTTGAAGCTAAGAAATGGTTGACAAGACAACAAATTTTTCGCTCTTCTGCTGCTCCAATCGCTTAACCAGAACTGCCTAGGGGAAAAATACACATACCGTTGTAATCGGGCGAGTCTCTACTTTCAGTTACAATAGGAATTTTTGGGTTCGGTCAATCCGTTCGCGAGATATGGGACCTTGAAGCTAAGAAATGGTTGACAAGACAACACATTTTTCGCACTTCTGCTGCTCCAAACACTTAACCAGAATGGCCTAGGGAAAAAATACTGTACCGTTGTAATCGGGCGAGTTTCTACTTTCAAATGCAATAGGAATTTTTGGGTTAGGTCAATCCGTTCGCGAGATATGGGACTTTGAAGCTAAGAAATGGTTGACAAGACAACAAATTTTTCGCACTTCTGCTGCTCCAATCGCTTAACCAGAATGCACTAGGGGAAAAATACACGTACCGTTGTAATCGGGCGAGTTTCTACTTTCAGACGCAATAGGAATTTTTCGGTTAAGTCAATCCGTTCGCGAGATATGGGAGATTGAAGCTAAGAAATGGTTTAGAAGGCAACAAATTTTTCGCAATTCTGCTGCACCAAACGCTTAACCAGAATTGGCTAGGGAAAAAATACACATACCGTTGTAATCGGGCGAGTTTCTACTTTCAGTTACAATAGGAATTTTTGGGTTCGGTCAATCCGTTCGCGAGATATGGGAGTTTGAATCCAAGAAATGATTGAGAAGGCAACAAATTTTTCGCAATTCTGCTGCTCCACCGCTTAACCAGAATGGCCTAGGGGAGAAATACACGTACCTTTGTAATCGGGCGAGTTTCTACTTTCAGACGCAACAGGAATTTTTGAATTAGGTCAATCCGGTCGCGAGATATGGGAGTTTGAATCCAAGAAATGATTGAGAAGGCAAAAAATTTTTCGCAATTCTGCTGCTCCAAACGCTTAACCAGAATGGGCTAGGGAAAAAATACGCATACCGTTGTAATCGGGCGAGTTTCTACTTTCGGATACAATAGGAATTTTTGGGTTCGGTTAATCCGTTCGCGAGATAAGGGACTTTGAAGCTAAGAAATGGTTGACAAGACAACAAATTTTTCGCACTTCTGCTGCTCCAATCGCTTAACCAGAATGGCCTAGGGGAAAAATACACGTACCGTTGTAATCGGGCGAGTTTCTACTTTCAAATGCAACAGGAATTTTTGGGTTACGTCAATCCGTTCGCGAGATATGGGACTTTGAAGCTAAGAAATGGTTGACAAGACAACAAATTTTTCGCAATTCTGCTGCTCCAATCGCTTAACCAGAATGGCCTAGGGGAAAAATACACGTACCGTTGTAATCGGACGAGTTTCTGCTTTCAGACGCAACAGGAATTTTTGGGTTAGGTCAATCCGTCCGCGAGATATGGGAGTTTGAAGCCAAGAAATGGTTGAGAAGGAAAAAAAATTTTTCGCAATTCTGCTGCTCCACCGCTTAACCAGAATGGCCTAGGGGAGAAATACACGTACCGTTGTAATCGGGCGAGTTTCTACTTTCAAATGCAATAGGAATTTTTGGGTCAGGTCAATCCGTTCGCGAGATATGAGAGTTTGAAGCTAAGAAATGGTTGAGAGGACAACAAGTTTTTCGCAATTCTGCTGCTCCAAACGCTTAACCAGAATGGCCTAGGGAAAAAATACACATACCGTTGTAATCGGGCGAGTTTCTACTTTCAGACGCAACAGGAATTTTTGGGTTAGGTCAATCCGTTCGCGAGATATGGGAGTTTGAAGCCAAGAAATGGTAGAGAAGGCAAAAAATTTTTCACAATTCTGCTGCTCCAAACGCTTAACCAGAAAGGCCTAGGGAAAAAATACACATACCGCTGTAGTCGGGCGAGTTTCTACTTTCAGATGCAATAGGAAGTTTTGGGTTAGGTCAATCCGTACGCGAGATATGGGAGTTTGAAGCCAAGAAATGGTTGAGAAGGCAAAAAATTTTTCGCAATTCTGCTGCTTCAAACGCTTAACCAGAATGGCCTAGGGAAAAAATACACATACCGTTGTAATCGGGCGAGTTTCTACTTTCAGTTACAATAGGAATTTTTGGGTCTGGTCAATCCGTTCGCGAGATATGGGAGTTTGAAGCTAAGAAATGGTTGACAAGACAACAAATTTTTCGCACTTCTGCTGCTCCAATCGCTTAACAGGAATGGCCTAGGGGAAAAATACACGTAGCGTTGTAATCGGGCGAGTTTCTACTTTCAGACGCAGAAGGAATTTTTGGGTTTGGTCAATCCGTTCGCGAGATATGGGACTTTGAAGCTAAGAAATGGTTGAGAAGACAACAAATTTTTCGCAATACTGCTGCTCGAAACGCTTAACCAGAATGGCCTAGGGAAAAAATACACGTACCGTTGTAACCGGGCGAGTTTCTACTTTCAGATGCATAAGGAATTTTTGGGTTAGGTCAATCCGTTCGCGAGACATGGGAGTTTGAAGCCAAGAAATGGTTGAGAAGGCAACAAATTTTTCGCAATTCTGCTGCTCCATACACTTAACCAGAATGGCCTAGGGAAAAAATACACATACCGTTGTAATCGGGCCAGCTTCTACTTTCAGACGCAACAGGAATTTTTGGGTTATGTCAATCCGTTCGCGAGATATAGGACTTTGAAGCTAAGAAATGGTTGACAAGACAACAAATTTTTCGCAATTCTGCAGCTCCAATCGCTTAACCAGAATGGCCTAGGGTAAAAATACACGTACCGTTGTAATCGGGCGAGTTTCTACTTTCAAATGCAATAGGAATTTTTGGGTTAGGTCAATCCGTTCGCGAGATATGGGACTTTGAAGCTAAGAAATGGTTGACAAGACAACAAATTTTTCGCAAATCTGCTGCTCCAAACGCTTAACCAGAATGGCCTAGGGAGAAAATACACGTACCGTTGTAATCTGGCGAGTTTCTACTTTAAAATGCAATAGGAATTTTTGGGTTAGGACAATCCGTTCGCGAGATATGAGAGTTTGAAGCTAAGAAATGGTTGAGAAGACAACAAATTTTTCGCAATTCTGCTGCTCCAAACGCTTAACCAGAATGGCCTAGGGAAAAAATACTCATACCGTTGTAATCGGGCGAGTTTCTACTTTCAGATACAATAGGAATTTTTGGGTTCGGTCAATCCGTTCGCGAGATATGGGACTTTGAAGCTAAGAAATGTTTGACAAGACAACAAATTTTTCGCACTTCTGCTGCTCCAATCGCTTAACCAGAATGGCCTAGGGGAAAAATACACGCACCGTTGTAATCGGGCGAGTTTCTACTTTCAAATGCAATAGGAATTTTTGGGTTAGGTCAATCCGTTCGCGAGATATGGGACTATGAAGCTAAGAAATGGTTGACAAGACAACAAATTTTTCGCAATTCTGCTGCTCCAATCGCTTAACCAGAATGGCCTAGGGGAAAAATACACATACCGTTGTAATCGGGCGAGTTTCTACTTTCAGATGCATAAGGAATTTTTGGGTTAGGTCAATCCGTTCGCGAGATATGGGAGTTTGAAGCTAAGAAATGGTTGAGAAGGCAAAAAATTTTTCGCAATTCTGCTGCTCCAAACGCTTAACTAGAATGCCCTAGGGAGAAAATACACATACCGTTGTAATCGGGCGAGTTTCTACTTTCAAATGCAATAGGAATTTTTGGGTTCGGTCAATCCGTTCCCGAGATATAGGACTTTGAAGCTAAGAAATGGTTGACAAGACAACAAATTTTTCGCAATTCTGCAGCTCCAATCGCTTAACCAGAATGGCCTAGGGTAAAAATACACGTATCGTTGTAATCGGGCGAGTTTCTACTTTCAAATGCAATAGGAATTTTTGGGTTAGGTCAATCCGTTCGCGAGATATGGGACTTTGAAGCTAAGAAATGGTTGACAAGACAACAAATTTTTCGCAAATCTGCTGCTCCAAACGCTTAACCAGAATGGTCTAGGGAAAAAATACACGTACCGTTGTAATCTGGCGAGTTTCTACTTTAAAATGCAATAGGAATTTTTGGGTTAGGACAATCCGTTCGCGAGATATGAGAGTTTGAAGCTAAGAAATGGTTGAGAAGACAACAAATTTTTCGCAATTCTGCTGCTCCAATCGCTTAACCAGAATGGCCTAGGGGAAAAATACACATACCGTTGTAATCGGGCGAGTTTCTACTTTCAGATGCATAAGGAATTTTTGGGTTCGGTCAATCCGTTCGCGAGATATGGGACCTTGAAGCTAAGAAATGGTTGACAAGACAACAAATTTTTCGCAATTCTGCTGCTCCAATCGCTTAACCAGAATGGCCTAGGGGAAAAATACACATACCGTTGTAATCGGGCGAGTTTCTACTTTCAAATGCAATAGGAATTTCTGGGTTCGGTCAATCCGTTCCCGAGATATAGGACTTTGAAGCTAAGAAATGGTTGACAAGACAACAAATTTTTCGCAATTCTGCAGCTCCAATCGCTTAACCAGAATGGCCTAGGGTAAAAATACACGTATCGTTGTAATCGGGCGAGTTTCTACTTTCAAATGCAATAGGAATTTTTCGGTTAGGTCAATCCGTTCGCGAGATATGGGAGATTGAAGCCAAGAAATGGTTGAGAAGGCAAAAAATTTTTCGCAATTCTACTGCTCCAAACTCTTAACCAGAATGGCCTAGGGAAAAAATACTCATACCGTTGTAATCGGGCGAGTTTCTACTTTCAGATACAATAGGAATTTTTGGGTTCGGTCAATCCGTTCGCGAGATATGGGACTTTGAAGCTAAGAAATGGTTGACAAGACAACAAATTTTTCGCACTTCTGCTGCTCCAATCGCTTAACCAGAATGGCCTAGGGGAAAAATAGACGCACCGTTGTAATCGGGCGAGTTTCTACTTTCAAATGCAATAGGAATTTTTGGGTTAGGTCAATCCGTTCGCGAGATATGGGACTATGAAGCTAAGAAATGGTTGACAAGACAACAAATTTTTCGCAATTCTGCTGCTCCAATCGCTTAACCAGAATGGCCTAGGGGAAAAATACACATACCGTTGTAATCGGGCGAGTTTCTACTTTCAAATGCAATAGGAATTTCTGGGTTCGGTCAATCCGTTCCCGAGATATAGGACTTTGAAGCTAAGAAATGGTTGACAAGACAACAAATTTTTCGCAATTCTGCAGCTCCAATCGCTTAACCAGAATGGCCTAGGGTAAAAATACACGTATCGTTGTAATCGGGCGAGTTTCTACTTTCAAATGCAATAGGAATTTTTCGGTTAGGTCAATCCGTTCGCGAGATATGGGAGATTGAAGCCAAGAAATGGTTGAGAAGGCAAAAAATTTTTCGCAATTCTACTGCTCCAAACTCTTAACCAGAATGGCCTAGGGAAAAAATACTCATACCGTTGTAATCGGGCGAGTTTCTACTTTCAGATACAATAGGAATTTTTGGGTTCGGTCAATCCGTTCGCGAGATATGGGACTTTGAAGCTAAGAAATGGTTGACAAGACAACAAATTTTTCGCACTTCTGCTGCTCCAATCGCTTAACCAGAATGGCCTAGGGGAAAAATAGACGCACCGTTGTAATCGGGCGAGTTTCTACTTTCAAATGCAATAGGAATTTTTGGGTTAGGTCAATCCGTTCGCGAGATATGGGACTATGAAGCTAAGAAATGGTTGACAAGACAACAAATTTTTCGCAATTCTGCTGCTCCAATCGCTTAACCAGAATGGCCTAGGGGAAAAATACACATACCGTTGTAATCGGGCGAGTTTCTACTTTCAGATGCATAAGGAATTTTTGGGTTAGGTCAATCCGTTCGCGAGATATGGGAGTTTGAAGATAAGAAATGGTTGAGAAGGCAAAAAATTTTTCGCAATTCTGCTGCTCCAAACGCTTAACTAGAATGCCCTAGGGAGAAAATACACATACCGTTGTAATCGGGCGAGTTTCTACTTTCAAATGCAATAGGAATTTTTGGGTTCGGTCAATCCGTTCGCGAGATATGGGTCCTTGAAGCTAAGAAATGGTTGACAAGACAACAAATTTTTCGCACTTCTGCTGCTCAAATCGCTTAACCAGAATGCCCTAGGGGAAAAATACACGTACCGTTGTAACCGGGCGAGTTTCTACTTTCAGATGCATAAGGAATTTTTGGGTTAGGTCAATCCGTTCGCGAGACATGGGAGTTTGAAGCCAAGAAATGGTTGAGAAGGCAACAAATTTTTCGCAAATCTGCTGCTCCAAACGCTTAACCAGAATGGCCTAGGGAAAAAATACGCATACCGTTGTAATCGGGCGAGTTTCTACTTTCAGATACAATAGGAATTTTTGGGTTCGGTCAATCCGTTCGCGAGATATGGGACTTTGAAGCTAACAAATGGTTGACAAGACAACAAATTTTTCGCACTTCTGCTGCTCCAATCGCTTAACCAGAATGGCCTAGGGGAAAAATACACACACCGTTGTAATCGGGAGAGTTTCTACTTTCAGACGCAATAGGAATTTTTCGGATAAGTCAATCCGTTCGCGAGATATGGGACTTTGAAGCTAAGAAATGGTTGACAAGACAACAAATTTTTCGCTCTTCTGCTGCTCCGATCGCTTAACCAGAACTGCCTAGGGGAAAAATACACATACCGTTGTAATCGGGCGAGTCTCTACTTTCAGTTACAATAGGAATTTTTGGGTTCGGTCAATCCGTTCGCGAGATATGGGACCTTGAAGCTAAGAAATGGTTGACAAGACAACACATTTTTCGCACTTCTGCTGCTCCAAACACTTAACCAGAATGGCCTAGGGAAAAAATACACGTACCGTTGTAATCGGGCGAGTTTCTACTTTCAAATGCAATAGGAATTTTTGGGTTAGGTCAATCCGTTCGCGAGATATGGGACTTTGAAGCTAAGAAATGGTTGACAAGACAACAAATTTTTCGCACTTCTGCTGCTCCAATCGCTTAACCAGAACGGCCTAGGGGAAAAATACACATACCGTTGTAATCGGGCGAGTCTCTACTTTCAGTTACAATAGGAATTTTTGGGTTCGGTCAATCCGTTCGCGAGATATGGGACCTTGAAGCTAAGAAATGGTTGACAAGACAACAAATTTTTCGCAATTCTGCTGCTCCAATCGCTTAACCAGAATGGCCTAGGGGAAAAATACACGTACCGTTGTAATCGGACGAGTTTCTGCTTTCAGACGCAACAGGAATTTTTGGGTTAGGTCAATCCGTTCGCGAGATATGGGAGTTTGAAGCCAAGAAATGGTTGAGAAGGCAAAAAATTTTTCGCAATTCTGCTGCTCCACCGCTTAACCAGAATGGCCTAGGGGAGAAATACACGTACCGTTGTAATCGGGCGAGTTTCTACTTTCAAATGCAATAGGAATTTTTGGGTTAGGTCAATCCGTTCGCGAGATATGGGACTTTGAAGCTAAGAAATGGTTGACAAGATAACAAATTTTTCGCAATTCTGCTGCTCCAATCGCTTAACCAGAATGGCCTAGGGGAAAAATACACGTACCGTTGTAATCGGACGAGTTTCTGCTTTCAGACGCAACAGGAATTTTTGGGTTAGGTCAATCCGTTCGCGAGATATGGGAGTTTGAAGCCAAGAAATGGTTGAGAAGGCAAAAAATTTTTCGCAATTCTGCTGCACCAATCGCTTAACCAGAACGCCCTAGGGGAAAGATACACGTACCGTTGTAATCGGGCGAGTTTCTACTTTCAGATGCATAAGGAATTTTTGGGTTAGATCAATCCGTTCGCGAGATATGGGACTTTGAAGCTAAGAAATGGTAGACAAGACAACAAATTTTTCGCACTTCTGCTGCTCCAATCGCTTAACCAGAATGCCCTAGGGGAAAAATACACGTACCGTTGTAATCTGGCGAGTTTCTACTTTCAAATGCAATAGGAATTTTTGGGTTAGGACAATCCGTTCGGGAGATATGAGAGTTTGAAGCTAAGAAATGGTTGAGAAGACAACAAATTTTTCGCAATTCTGCTGCTCCAAACGCTTAACCAGAATGGCCTAGGGGAAAAATACACGTACCGTAGTAATCGGGCGAGTTTCTACTTTCAGATGCATAAGGAATTTTTGGGTTAGGTCAATCCGTTCGCGAGATATGGGAGTTTGAAGACAACAAATGGTTGAGAAGGCAAAAAATTTTTCGCAATTCTGCTGCTCCAAACGCTTAACCAGAATGCCCTAGGGAAAAAATACACATACCGTTGTAATCGGGCGAGTTTCTACTTTCAAATCCAATAGGAATTTTTGGGTTAGGTCAATCCGTTCGCGAGATATGAGAGTTTGAAGCTAAGAAATGGTTGAGAAGACAACAAATTTTTCGCAAATCTGCTGCTCCGAACGCTTAACCAGAATGGCCTAGGGAAAACATACACATACCGTTGTAATCGGACGAGTTTCTGCTTTCAGACGCAACAGGAATTTTTGGGTTAGGTCAATCCGTTCGCGAGATATGGGAGTTTGAAGCCAAGAAATGGTTGAGAAGGCAAAAAATTTTTCGCAATTCTGCTGCTCCACCGCTTAACCAGAATGGCCTAGGGGAGAAATACACGTACCGTTGTAATCGGGCGAGTTTCTACTTTCAAATGCAATAGGAATTTTTGGGTCAGGTCAATCCGTTCGCGAGATATGAGAGTTTGAAGCTAAGAAATGGTTGAGAGGACAACAAGTTTTTCGCAAATCTGCTGCTCCAAACGCTTAACCAGAATGGCCTAGGGAAAAATACACATACTATTGTAATCGGGCGAGTTTCTACTTTCAGACGCAACAGGAATTTTTGGGTTAGGTCAATCCGTTCGCGAGATATGGGAGTTTGAAGCCAAGAAATGGTTGAGAAGACAACAAATTTTTCGCAATTCTGCTGCTCCAAACTCTTAACAAGAATGGCCTAGGGATAAAATACACATACCGTTGTAATCGGGCGAGTTTCTACATTCCGTTACAATAGGAATTTTTGGGTTCGGTCAATCTGTTCGCCTAGATATGGGACTTTGAAGCTAAGAAATGGTTGACAAGACAACAAATTTTTCGCACTTCTGCAGCACCAATCGCTTAACCAGAACGCCCTAGGGGAAAGATACACGTACCGTTGTAATCGGGCGAGTTCCTACTTTCAGATGCATAAGGAATTTTTGGGTTAGGTCAATCCGTTCGCGAGATATGGGACTTTGAAGCTAAGAAATGGTAGACAAGACAACAAATTTTTCGCACTTCTGCTGCTCCAAACGCTTAACCAGAATGGCCTAGGGGAAAAATACACGTACCGTAGTAATCGGGCGAGTTTCTACTTTCAGATGCATAAGGAATTTTTGGGTTAGGTCAATCCGTTCGCGAGATATGGGAGTTTGAAGACAACAAATGGTTGAGAAGGCAAAAAATTTTTCGCAATTCTGCTGCTCCAAACGCTTAACCAGAATGCCCTAGGGAAAAAATACACATACCGTTGTAATCGGGCGAGTTTCTACTTTCAAATCCAATAGGAATTTTTGGGTTAGGTCAATCCGTTCGCGAGATATGAGAGTTTGAAGCTAAGAAATGGTTGAGAAGACAACAAATTTTTCGCAAATCTGCTGCTCCGAACGCTTAACCAGAATGGCCTAGGGAAAACATACACATACCGTTGTAATCGGGCGAGTTTCTACTTTCAGATGCATAAGGAATTTTTGGGTTAGGTCAATCCGTTCGCGAGATATGGGAGTTTGAAGACAACAAATGGTTGAGAAGGCAAAAAATTTTTCGCAATTCTGCTGCTCCAAACGCTTAACCAGAATGGCCTAGGGAAAAAATACGCATACCGTTGTAATCGGGCGAGTTTCTGCTTTCGGATACAATAGGAATTTTTGGGTTCGGTCAATCCGTTCGCGAGATATGGGAGTTTGAAGCTAAGAAATTGTTTAGAAGACAACAAATTTTTCGCAAATCTGCCTCTCCGAACGCTTAACCAGAATGGCCTAGGGAAAACATACACATACCGTTGTAATCGGGCGGGTTTCTACTTTCAGACGCAACAGGAATTTTTGGGTTAGGTCAATCCGTTCGCGAGATATGGGAGTTTGAATCCAAGAAATGGTTGAGAAGGCAAAAAATTTTTCGCAATACTGCTGCTCGAAACGCTTAACCAGAAATGCCTAGGGAAAAAATACACATACCGCTGTAATCGGGCGAGTTTCTACTTTCAAATGCAATAGGAATTTTTGGGTCAGGTCAATCCGTTCGCGAGATATGAGAGTTTGAAGCTAAGAAATGGTTGAGAGGACAACAAGTTTTTCGCAAATCTGCTGATCCAAACGCTTAACCAGAATGGGCTAGGGAAAAAATCCACATACCGTTGTAATCGGGCGAGTTTCTACTTTCAGACGCAACAGGAATTTTTGGGTTAGGTCAATCCGTTCGCGAGATATGGGACTTTGAGGCTAAGAAATGTTTGAGTAGACAACAAATTTTTCGTAATTCTGCTGCTCCAAACGCTTAACCAGAATGGCCTAGGGAAAAAATACGCATACCGTTTTAATCGGGCGAGTTTCAACTTTCAGACGCAGAAGGAATTTTTGGGTTTGGTCAATCCGTTCGCGAGATATGGGACTTTGAAGCTAAGAAATGGTTGAGTAGACAACAAATTTTTCGCAATTCTGCTGCTCCAAACGCTTAACCAGAATGGGCTAGGGAAAAAATCCACATACCGTTGTAATCGGGCGAGTTTCTACTTTCAGACGCAACAGGAATTTTTGGGTTAGGTCAATCCGTTCGCGAGATATGGGAGTTTGAAGCCAAGAAATGGTTGAGAAGACAACAAATTTTTCGCAATTCTGCTGCTCCAAACTCTTAACAAGAATGGCCTAGGGAAAAAATACACATACCGTTGTAATCGGGCGAGTTTCTACATTCAGTTACAATTGGAGTTTTTGGGTTCGGTCAATCTGTTCGCCTAGATATGGGACTTTGAAGCTAAGAAATGGTTGACAAGACAACAAATTTTTCGCACTTCTGCAGCTCCAATCGCTTAACCAGAATGCCCCAGGGGAAAAATACACGTACCGTTGTAATCGGGCGAGTTTCTACTTTCAGATGCATAAGGAATTTTTGGGTTAGGTCAATCCGTTCGCGAGATATGGGAGATTGAAGACAACAAATGGTTGAGAAGGCAAAAAATTTTTCGCAATTCTGCTGCTCCAAACGCTTAACCAGAATGCCCTAGGGAAAAAATACACATACCGTTGTAATCGGGGGAGTTTCTACTTTCAAATCCAATAGGAATTTTTGGGTTAAGTCAATCCGTTCGCGAGATATGAGAGTTTGAAGCTAAGAAATGGTTGAGAAGACAACAAATATTTCGCACTTCTGCAGCTCCAATCGCTTAACCAGAATGCCCTAGGGGAGAAATACACGTACCGTTGTAATCGGGCGAGTTTCTACTTTCAGATGCATAAGGAATTTTTGGGTTAGGTCAATCCGTTCGCGAGATATGGGAGTTTGAAGCCAAGAAATGGTTGAGAAGACAACAAATTTTTCGCAATTCTGCTGCTCCAATCGCTTAACCAGAACGGCCTAGGGAAAAAATACGCATACCGTTGTAATCGGGCGAGTCTCTACTTTCAGTTACAATAGGAATTTTTGGGTTCGGTCAATCCGTTCGCGAGATATGGGACCTTGAAGCTAAGAAATGGTTGACAAGACAACAAATTTTTCGCAATTCTGCTGCTCCAATCGCTTAACCAGAATGGCCTAGGGGAAAAATACACGTACCGTTGTAATCGGACGAGTTTCTGCTTTCAGACGCAACAGGAATTTTTGGGTTAGGTCAATCCGTTCGCGAGATATGGGAGTTTGAAGCCAAGAAATGGTTGAGAAGGCAAAGAATTTTTCGCAATTCTGCTGCTCCACCGCTTAACCAGAATGGCCTAGGGGAGAAATACACGTACCGTTGTAATCGGGCGAGTTTCTACTTTCAAATGCAATAGGAATTTTTGGGTTAGGTCAATCCGTTCGCGAGATATGGGACTTTGAAGGTAAGAAATGGTTGACAAGACAACAAATTTTTCGCAATTCTGCTGCTCCAATCGCTTAACCAGAATGGCCTAGGGGAAAAATACACGTACCGTTGTAATCGGACGAGTTTCTGCTTTCAGACGCAACAGGAATTTTTGGGTTAGGTCAATCCGTTCGCGAGATATGGGAGTTTGAAGCCAAGAAATGGTTGAGAAGGCAAAAAATTTTTCGCAATTCTGCTGCTCCACCGCTTAACCAGAATGGCCTAGGGGAGAAATACACGTACCGTTGTAATCGGGCGAGTTTCTACTTTCAAATGCAATAGGAATTTTTGGGTCAGGTCAATCCGTTCGCGAGATATGAGAGTTTGAAGCTAAGAAATGGTTGAGAGGACAACAAGTTTTTCGCAAATCTGCTGCTCCAAACGCTTAACCAGAATGGCCTAGGGAAAAATACACATACTATTGTAATCGGGCGAGTTTCTACTTTCAGACGCAACAGGAATTTTTGGGTTAGGTCAATCCGTTCGCGAGATATGGGAGTTTGAAGCCAAGAAATGGTTGAGAAGACAACAAGTTTTTCGCAATTCTGCTGCTCCAAACTCTTAACAAGAATGGCCTAGGGATAAAATACACATACCGTTGTAATCGGGCGAGTTTCTACATTCAGTTACAATAGGAATTTTTGGGTTCGGTCAATCTGTTCGCCTAGATATGGGACTTTGAAGCTAAGAAATGGTTGACAAGACAACAAATTTTTCGCACTTCTGCTGCACCAATCGCTTAACCAGAACGCCCTAGGGGAAAGATACACGTACCGTTGTAATCGGGCGAGTTTCTACTTTCAGATGCATAAGGAATTTTTGGGTTAGGTCAATCCGTTCGCGAGATATGGGACTTTGAAGCTAAGAAATGGTAGACAAGACAACAAATTTTTCGCACTTCTGCTGCTCCAATCGCTTAACCAGAATGCCCTAGGGGAAAAATACACGTACCGTTGTAATCTGGCGAGTTTCTACTTTCAAATGCAATAGGAATTTTTGGCTTAGGACAATCCGTTCGGGAGATATGAGAGTTTGAAGCTAAGAAATGGTTGAGAAGACAACAAATTTTTCGCAAATCTGCTGCTCCGAACGCTTAACCAGAATGGCCTAGGGAAAACATACACATACCGTTGTAATCGGGCGAGTTTCTACTTTCAGATGCATAAGGAATTTTTGGGTTAGGTCAATCCGTTCGCGAGATATGGGAGTTTGAAGACAACAAATGGTTGAGAAGGCAAAAAATTTTTCGCAATTCTGCTGCTCCAAACGGTTAACCAGAATGGGCTAGGGAAAAAATCCACATACCGTTGTAATCGGGCGAGTTTCTACTTTCAGACGCAACAGGAATTTTTGGGTTAGGTCAATCCGTTCGCGAGATATGGGAGTTTGAAGCCAAGAAATGGTTGAGAAGACAACAAATTTTTCGCAATTCTGCTGCTCCAAACTCTTAACAAGAATGGCCTAGGGAAAAAATACACATACCGTTGTAATCGGGCGAGTTTCTACATTCAGTTACAATTGGAGTTTTTGGGTTCGGTCAATCTGTTCGCCTAGATATGGGACTTTGAAGCTAAGAAATGGTTGACAAGACAACAAATTTTTCGCACTTCTGCAGCTCCAATCGCTTAACCAGAATGCCCCAGGGGAAAAATACACGTACCGTTGTAATCGGGCGAGTTTCTACTTTCAGATGCATAAGGAATTTTTGGGTTAGGTCAATCCGTTCGCGAGATATGGGAGATTGAAGACAACAAATGGTTGAGAAGGCAAAAAATTTTTCGCAATTCTGCTGCTCCAAACGCTTAACCAGAATGCCCTAGGGAAAAAATACACATACCGTTGTAATCGGGCGAGTTTCTACTTTCAAATCCAATAGGAATTTTTGGGTTAGGTCAATCCGTTCGCGAGATATGAGAGTTTGAAGCTAAGAAATGGTTGAGAAGACAACAAATTTTTCGCACTTCTGCTGCTCCAATCGCTTAACCAGAATGCCCTAGGGGAGAAATACACGTACCGTTGTAATCGGGCGAGTTTCTGCTTTCGGATACAATAGGAATTTTTGGGTTCGGTCAATCCGTTCGCGAGATAAGGGACTTTGAAGCTAAGAAATGGTTGACAAGACAACAAATTTTTCGCACTTCTGCTGCTCCAGTCGCTTAACCAGAATGGCCTAGGGGAAAAATACACGTACCGATGTAATCGGGCGACTTTCTACATTCAGACGCAATAGGAATTTTTCGGTTAAGTCAATCCGTTCGCGAGATATGGGAGTTTGAAGCTAAGAAATTGTTTAGAAGACAACAAATTTTTCGCAAATCTGCCTCTCCGAACGCTTAACCAGAATGGCCTAGGGAAAACATACACATACCGTTGTAATCGGGCGGGTTTCTACTTTCAGACGCAACAGGAATTTTTGGGTTAGGTCAATCCGTTCGCGAGATATGGGAGTTTGAATCCAAGAAATGGTTGAGAAGGCAAAAAATTTTTCGCAATACTGCTGCTCGAAACGCTTAACCAGAAATGCCTAGGGAAAAAATACACATACCGCTGTAATCGGGCGAGGTTCTACTTTCAAATGCAATAGGAATTTTTGGGTCAGGTCAATCCGTTCGCGAGATATGAGAGTTTGAAGCTAAGAAATGGTTGAGAGGACAACAAGTTTTTCGCAAATCTGCTGATCCAAACGCTTAACCAGAATGGGCTAGGGAAAAAATCCACATACCGTTGTAATCGGGCGAGTTTCTACTTTCAGATGCATAAGGAATTTTTGGGTTAGGTCAATCCGTTCGCGAGATATGGGAGTTTGAAGACAACAAATGGTTGAGAAGGCAAAAAATTTTTCGCAATTCTGCTGCTCCAAACGCTTAACCAGAATGGCCTAGGGAAAAAATACGCATACCGTTGTAATCGGGCGAGTTTCTGCTTTCGGATACAATAGGAATTTTTGGGTTCGGTCAATCCGTTCGCGAGATATGGGACTTTGAAGCTAAGAAATGGTTGACAAGACAACAAATTTTTCGCACTTCTGCTGCTCCAGTCGCTTAACCAGAATGGCCTAGGGGAAAAATACACGTACCGATGTAATCGGGCGACTTTCTACATTCAGACGCAATAGGAATTTTTCGGTTAAGTCAATCCGTTCGCGAGATATGGGAGTTTGAAGCTAAGAAATTGTTTAGAAGACAACAAATTTTTCGCAAATCTGCCTCTCCGAACGCTTAACCAGAATGGCCTAGGGAAAACATACACATACCGTTGTAATCGGGCGGGTTTCTACTTTCAGACGCAACAGGAATTTTTGGGTTAGGTCAATCCGTTCGCGAGATATGGGAGTTTGAATCCAAGAAATGGTTGAGAAGGCAAAAAATTTTTCGCAATACTGCTGCTCGAAACGCTTAACCAGAAATGCCTAGGGAAAAAATACACATACCGCTGTAATCGGGCGAGTTTCTACTTTCAAATGCAATAGGAATTTTTGGGTCAGGTCAATCCGTTCGCAAGATATGAGAGTTTGAAGCTAAGAAATGGTTGAGAGGACAACAAGTTTTTCGCAAATCTGCTGATCCAAACGCTTAACCAGAATGGGCTAGGGAAAAAATCCACATACCGTTGTAATCGGGCGAGTTTCTACTTTCAGACGCAACAGGAATTTTTGGGTTAGGTCAATCCGTTCGCGAGATATGGGACTTTGAGGCTAAGAAATGTTTGAGTAGACAACAAATTTTTCGTAATTCTGCTGCTCCAAACGCTTAACCAGAATGGCCTAGGGAAAAAATACGCATACCGTTTTAATCGGGCGAGTTTCAACTTTCAGACGCAGAAGGAATTTTTGGGTTTGGTCAATCCGTTCGCGAGATATGGGACTTTGAAGCTAAGAAATGGTTGAGTAGACAACAAATTTTTCGCAATTCTGCTGCTCCAAACGCTTAACCAGAATGGGCTAGGGAAAAAATCCACATACCGTTGTAATCGGGCGAGTTTCTACTTTCAGACGCAACAGGAATTTTTGGGTTAGGTCAATCCGTTCGCGAGATATGGGAGTTTGAAGCCAAGAAATGGTTGAGAAGACAACAAATTTTTCGCAATTCTGCTGCTCAAAACTCTTAACTAGAATGGCCTAGGGAAAAAATACACATACCGTTGTAATCGGGCGAGTTTCTACATTCAGTTACAATTGGAGTTTTTGGGTTCGGTCAATCTGTTCGCCTAGATATGGGACTTTGAAGCTAAGAAACGGTTGACAAGACAACAAATTTTTCGCACTTCTGCAGCTCCAATCGCTTAACCAGAATGCCCCAGGGGAAAAATACACGTACCGTTGTAATCGGGCGAGTTTCTACTTTCAGATGCATAAGGAATTTTTGGGTTAGGTCAATCCGTTCGCGAGATATGGGAGATTGAAGACAACAAATGGTTGAGAAGGCAAAAAATTTTTCGCAATTCTGCTGCTCAAAACGCTTAACCAGAATGCCCTAGGGAAAAAATACACATACCGTTGTAATCGGGCGAGTTTCTACTTTCAAATCCAATAGGAATTTTTGGGTTAGGTCAATCCGTTCGCGAGATATGAGAGTTTGAAGCTAAGAAATGGTTGAGAAGACAACAAATATTTCGCACTTCTGCAGCTCCAATCGCTTAACCAGAATGCCCTAGGGGAGAAATACACGTACCGTTGTAATCGGGCGAGTTTCTACTTTCAGATGCATAAGGAATTTTTGGGTTAGGTCAATCCGTTCGCGAGATATGGGACTTTGAAGGTAAGAAATGGTTGACAAGACAACAAATTTTTCGCAATTCTGCTGCTCCAATCGCTTAACCAGAATGGCCTAGGGGAAAAATACACGTACCGTTGTAATCGGACGAGTTTCTGCTTTCAGACGCAACAGGAATTTTTGGGTTAGGTCAATCCGTTCGCGAGATATGGGAGTTTGAAGCCAAGAAATGGTTGAGAAGGCAAAAAATTTTTCGCAATTCTGCTGCTCCACCGCTTAACCAGAATGGCCTAGGGGAGAAATACACGTACCGTTGTAATCGGGCGAGTTTCTACTTTCAAATGCAATAGGAATTTTTGGGTCAGGTCAATCCGTTCGCGAGATATGAGAGTTTGAAGCTAAGAAATGGTTGAGAGGACAACAAGTTTTTCGCAAATCTGCTGCTCCAAACGCTTAACCAGAATGGCCTAGGGAAAAATACACGTACTATTGTAATCGGGCGAGTTTCTACTTTCAAATGCAATAGGAATTTTTGGGTTAGGACAATCCGTTCGGGAGATATGAGAGTTTGAAGCCAAGAAATGGTTGAGAAGGCAAAAAATTTTTCGCAATTCTGCTGCTCCACCGCTTAACCAGAATGGCCTAGGGGAGAAATACACGTACCGTTGTAATCGGGCGAGTTTCTACTTTCAGATGCATAAGGAATTTTTGGGTTAGGTCAATCCGTTCGCGAGATATGGGAGTTTGAAGACAACAAATGGTTGAGAAGGCAAAAAATTTTTCGCAATTCTGCTGCTCCAAACGCTTAACCAGAATGCCCTAGGGAAAAAATACACATACCGTTGTAATCGGGCGAGTTTCTACTTTCAAATCCAATAGGAATTTTTGGGTTAGGTCAATCCGTTCGCGAGATATGAGAGTTTGAAGCTAAGAAATGGTTGAGAAGACAACAAATTTTTCGCACTTCTGCTGCTCCAATCGCTTAACCAGAATGCCCTAGGGGAGAAATACACGTACCGTTGTAATCGGGCGAGTTTCTGCTTTCGGATACAATAGGAATTTTTGGGTTCGGTCAATCCGTTCGCGAGATAAGGGACTTTGAAGCTAAGAAATGGTTGACAAGACAACAAATTTTTCGCACTTCTGCTGCTCCAGTCGCTTAACCAGAATGGCCTAGGGGAAAAATACACGTACCGATGTAATCGGGCGACCTTCTACATTCAGACGCAATAGGAATTTTTCGGTTAAGTCAATCCGTTCGCGAGATATGGGAGTTTGAAGCTAAGAAATTGTTTAGAAGACAACAAATTTTTCGCAAATCTGCCTCTCCGAACGCTTAACCAGAATGGCCTAGGGAAAACATACACATACCGTTGTAATCGGGCGGGTTTCTAATTTCAGACGCAACAGGAATTTTTGGGTTAGGTCAATCCGTTCGCGAGATATGGGAGTTTGAATCCAAGAAATGGTTGAGAAGGCAAAAAATTTTTCGCAATACTGCTGCTCGAAACGCTTAACCAGAAATGCCTAGGGAAAAAATACACATACCGCTGTAATCGGGCGAGTTTCTACTTTCAAATGCAATAGGAATTTTTGGGTCAGGTCAATCCGTTCGCGAGATATGAGAGTTTGAAGCTAAGAAATGGTTGAGAGGACAACAAGTTTTTCGCAAATCTGCTGATCCAAACGCTTAACCAGAATGGGCTAGGGAAAAAATCCACATACCGTTGTAATCGGGCGAGTTTCTACATTCAGACGCAACAGGAATTTTTGGGTTAGGTCAATCCGTTCGCGAGATATGGGACTTTGAGGCTAAGAAATGTTTGAGTAGACAACAAATTTTTCGTAATTCTGCTGCTCCAAACGCTTAACCAGAATGGCCTAGGGAAAAAATACGCATACCGTTTTAATCGGGCGAGTTTCAACTTTCAGACGCAGAAGGAATTTTTGGGTTTGGTCAATCCGTTCGCGAGATATGGGACTTTGAAGCTAAGAAATGGTTGAGTAGACAACAAATTTTTCGCAATTCTGCTGCTCCAAACGCTTAACCAGAATGGGCTAGGGAAAAAATCCACATACCGTTGTAATCGGGCGAGTTTCTACTTTCAGACGCAACAGGAATTTTTGGGTTAGGTCAATCCGTTCGCGAGATATGGGAGTTTGAAGCCAAGAAATGGTTGAGAAGACAACAAATTTTTCGCAATTCTGCTGCTCCAAACTCTTAACAAGAATGGCCTAGGGAAAAAATACACATACCGTTGTAATCGGGCGAGTTTCTACATTCAGTTACAATTGGAGTTTTTGGGTTCGGTCAATCTGTTCGCCTAGATATGGGACTTTGAAGCTAAGAAATGGTTGACAAGACAACAAATTTTTCGCACTTCTGCAGCTCCAATCGCTTAACCAGAATGCCCCAGGGGAAAAATACACGTACCGTTGTAATCGGGCGAGTTTCCACTTTCAGATGCATAAGGAATTTTTGGGTTAGGTCAATCCGTTCGCGAGATATGGGAGATTGAAGACAACAAATGGTTGAGAAGGCAAAAAATTTTTCGCAATTCTGCTGCTCCAAACGCTTAACCAGAATGCCCTAGGGAAAAAATACACATACCGTTGTAATCGGGCGAGTTTCTACTTTCAAATCCAATAGGAATTTTTGGGTTAGGTCAATCCGTTCGCGAGATATGAGAGTTTGAAGCTAAGAAATGGTTGAGAAGACAACAAATTTTTCGCACTTCTGCAGCTCCAATCGCTTAACCAGAATGCCCTAGGGGAGAAATACACGTACCGTTGTAATCGGGCGAGTTTCTACTTTCAGATGCATAAGGGAATTTTTGGGTTAGGTCAATCCGTTCGCGAGATATGGGAGTTTGAAGCCAAGAAATGGTTGAGAAGACAACAAATTTTCGCACTTCTGCAGCTCCAATCGCTTAACCAGAATGACCTAGGGGAAAAATACACGTACCGTTGTAATCGGGCGAGTTTCTACTTTCAGATGCATAAGGAATTTTTGGGTTAGGTCAATCCGTTCGCGAGATATGGGAGTTTGAAGACAACAAATGGCTGAGAAGGCAAAAAATTTTTCGCAATTCTGCTGCTCCAAAACGCTTAACCAGAATGCCCTAGGGAAAAAATTACACATACCGTTGTAATCGGGCGAGTTTCTACTTTCAAATCCAATAGGAATTTTTGGGTTAGGTCAATCCGTTCGCGAGATATGAGAGTTTGAAGCTAAGAAATGGTTGAGAAGACAACAAATTTTTCGCAAATCTGCTGCTCCAAACGCTTAACCAGAATGGCCTAGGGAAAAAATACGCATACCGTTGTAATCGGGCGACTTTCTACTTTCAGACGCAATAGGAATTTTTCGGTTAAGTCAATCCGTTCGCGAGATATGGGAGTTTGAAGCTAAGAAATTGTTTAGAAGACAACAAATTTTTCGCAATTCTGCTGCACCAAACGCTTAACCAGAATGGGCTAGGGAAAACATACACATACCGTTGTAATCGGCGGGTTTCTACTTTCAGACGCAACAGAAATTTTTGGGTTAGGTCAATCCGTTCGCGAGATATGGGAGTTTGAAGCCAAGAAATGGTTGAGAAGGCGAAAAATTTTTCGCAATACTGCTGCTCGAAGCGCTTAACCAGAATGGCCTAGGGAAAAAATACACATACCGTTGTAATCGGGCGAGTTTCTACTTTCAGACGCAACAGGAATTTTTGGGTTAGGTCAATCCGTTCGCGAGATATGGGAGTTTGAAGCCAAGAAATGGTTGAGAAGACAACAAATTTTTCGCAAATCTGCTGCTCCAAACGCTTAACCAGAATGGCCTAGGGAAAAAATACGCATACCGTTGTAATCGGGCGACTTTCTACTTTCAGACGCAATAGGAATTTTTCGGTTAAGTCAATCCGTTCGCGAGATATGGGAGTTTGAAGCTAAGAAATTGTTTAGAAGACAACAAATTTTTCGCAATTCTGCTGCACCAAACGCTTAACCAGAATGGGCTAGGGAAAACATACACATACCGTTGTAATCGGCGGGTTTCTACTTTCAGACGCAACAGAAATTTTTGGGTTAGGTCAATCCGTTCGCGAGATATGGGAGTTTGAAGCCAAGAAATGGTTGAGAAGGCGAAAAATTTTTCGCAATACTGCTGCTCGAAGCGCTTAACCAGAATGGCCTAGGGAAAAAATACACATACCGTTGTAATCGGGCGAGTTTCTACTTTCAGACGCAACAGGAATTTTTGGGTTAGGTCAATCCGTTCGCGAGATATGGGAGTTTGAAGCCAAGAAATGGTTGAGAAGACAACAAATTTTTCGCAATTCTGCTGCTCCAAACTCTTAACAAGAATGGCCTAGGGAAAAAATACACATACCGTTGTAATCGGGCGAGTTTCTACATTCAGTTACAATTGGAGTTTTTGGGTTCGGTCAATCTGTTCGCCTAGATATGGGACTTTGAAGCTAAGAAATGGTTGACAAGACAACAAATTTTTCGCACTTCTGCAGCTCCAATCGCTTAACCAGAATGCCCCAGGGGAAAAATACACGTACCGTTGTAATCGGGCGAGTTTCTACTTTCAGATGCATAAGGAATTTTTGGGTTAGGTCAATCCGTTCGCGAGATATGGGAGATTGAAGACAACAAATGGTTGAGAAGGCAAAAAATTTTTCGCAATTCTGCTGCTCCAAACGCTTAACCAGAATGCCCTAGGGAAAAAATACACATACCGTTGTAATCGGGCGAGTTTCTACTTTCAAATCCAATAGGAATTTTTGGGTTAGGTCAATCCGTTCGCGAGATATGAGAGTTTGAAGCTAAGAAATGGTTGAGAAGACAACAAATTTTTCGCACTTCTGCAGCTCCAATCGCTTAACCAGAATGCCCTAGGGGAAAAATACACATACCGTTGTAATCGGGCGAGTTTCTACTTTCAAATCCAATAGGAATTTTTGGGTTAGGTCAATCCGTTCGCGAGATATGAGAGTTTGAAGCTAAGAAATGGTTGAGAAGACAACAAATTTTTCGCACTTCTGCAGCTCCAATCGCTTAACCAGAATGCCCTAGGGGAGAAATACACGTACCGTTGTAATCGGGCGAGTTTCTACTTTCAGATGCATAAGGAATTTTTGGGTTAGGTCAATCCGTTCGCGAGATATGGGAGTTTGAAGCCAAGAAATGGTTGAGAAGACAACAAATTTTTCGCACTTCTGCAGCTCCAATCGCTTAACCAGAATGCCCTAGGGGAAAAATACACGTACCGTTGTAATCGGGCGAGTTTCTACTTTCAGATGCATAAGGAATTTTTGGGTTAGGTCAATCCGTTCGCGAGATATGGGAGTTTGAAGACAACAAATGGCTGAGAAGGCAAAAAATTTTTCGCAATTCTGCTGCTCCAAACGCTTAACCAGAATGCCCTAGGGAAAAAATACACATACCGTTGTAATCGGGCGAGTTTCTACTTTCAAATCCAATAGGAATTTTTGGGTTAGGTCAATCCGTTCGCGAGATATGAGAGTTTGAAGCTAAGAAATGGTTGAGAAGACAACAAATTTTTCGCAAATCTGCTGCTCCAAACGCTTAACCAGAATGGCCTAGGGAAAAAATACACATACCGTTGTAATCGGGCGAGTTTCTACTTTCAGACGCAACAGGAATTTTTGGGTTAGGTCAATCCGTTCGCGAGATATGGGAGTTTGAAGCTAAGAAATTGTTTAGAAGACAACAAATTTTTCGCAATTCTGCTGCACCAAACGCTTAACCAGAATGGGCTAGGGAAAACATACACATACCGTTGTAATCGGCGGGTTTCTACTTTCAGACGCAACAGAAATTTTTGGGTTAGGTCAATCCGTTCGCGAGATATGGGAGTTTGAAGCCAAGAAATGGTTGAGAAGGCGAAAAATTTTTCGCAATACTGCTGCTCGAAGCGCTTAACCAGAATGGCCTAGGGAAAAAATACACATACCGTTGTAATCGGGCGAGTTTCTACTTTCAGACGCAACAGGAATTTTTGGGTTAGGTCAATCCGTTCGCGAGATATGGGAGTTTGAAGCCAAGAAATGGTTGAGAAGACAACAAATTTTTCGCAATTCTGCTGCTCCAAACTCTTAACAAGAATGGCCTAGGGAAAAAATACACATACCGTTGTAATCGGGCGAGTTTCTACATTCAGTTACAATTGGAGTTTTTGGGTTCGGTCAATCTGTTCGCCTAGATATGGGACTTTGAAGCTAAGAAATGGTTGACAAGACAACAAATTTTTCGCACTTCTGCAGCTCCAATCGCTTAACCAGAATGCCCCAGGGGAAAAATACACGTACCGTTGTAATCGGGCGAGTTTCTACTTTCAGATGCATAAGGAATTTTTGGGTTAGGTCAATCCGTTCGCGAGATATGGGAGATTGAAGACAACAAATGGTTGAGAAGGCAAAAAATTTTTCGCAATTCTGCTGCTCCAAACGCTTAACCAGAATGCCCTAGGGAAAAAATACACATACCGTTGTAATCGGGCGAGTTTCTACTTTCAAATCCAATAGGAATTTTTGGGTTAGGTCAATCCGTTCGCGAGATATGAGAGTTTGAAGCTAAGAAATGGTTGAGAAGACAACAAATTTTTCGCACTTCTGCAGCTCCAATCGCTTAACCAGAATGCCCTAGGGGAGAAATACACGTACCGTTGTAATCGGGCGAGTTTCTACTTTCAGATGCATAAGGAATTTTTGGGTTAGGTCAATCCGTTCGCGAGATATGGGAGTTTGAAGCCAAGAAATGGTTGAGAGGACAACAAATTTTTCGCACTTCTGCAGCTCCAATCGCTTAACCAGAATGCCCTAGGGAAAAATACACATACCGTTGTAATCGGGCGAGTTTCTACTTTCAAATCCAATAGGAATTTTTGGGTTAGGTCAATCCGTTCGCGAGATATGAGAGTTTGAAGCTAAGAAATGGTTGAGAAGACAACAAATTTTTCGCACTTCTGCAGCTCCAATCGCTTAACCAGAATGCCCTAGGGGAGAAATACACGTACCGTTGTAATCGGGCGAGTTTCTACTTTCAGATGCATAAGGAATTTTTGGGTTAGGTCAATCCGTTCGCGAGATATGGGAGTTTGAAGCCAAGAAATGGTTGAGAAGACAACAAATTTTTCGCACTTCTGCAGCTCCAATCGCTTAACCAGAATGCCCTAGGGGAAAAATACACGTACCGTTGTAATCGGGCGAGTTTCTACTTTCAGATGCATAAGGAATTTTTGGGTTAGGTCAATCCGTTCGCGAGATATGGGAGTTTGAAGACAACAAATGGCTGAGAAGGCAAAAAATTTTTCCCAATTCTCCTGCTCCAAACGCTTAACCAGAATGCCCTAGGGAAAAAATACACATACCGTTGTAATCGGGCGAGTTTCTACATTCAAATCCAATAGGAATTTTTGGGTTAGGTCAATCCGTTCGCGAGATATGAGAGTTTGAAGCTAAGAAATGGTTGAGAAGACAACAAATTTTTCGCAAATCTGCTGCTCCAAACGCTTAACCAGAATGGCCTAGGGAAAACATACGCATACCGTTGTAATCGGGCGACTTTCTACTTTCAGACGCAATAGGAATTTTTCGGTTAAGTCAATCCGTTCGCGAGATATGGGAGTTTGAAGCTAAGAAATGGTTGAGAAGACAACAAATTTTTCGCACTTCTGCAGCTCCAATCGCTTAACCAGAATGCCCTAGGGGAGAAATACACGTACCGTTGTAATCGGGCGAGTTTCTACTTTCAGATGCATAAGGAATTTTTGGGTTAGGTCAATCCGTTCGCGAGATATGGGAGTTTGAAGCCAAGAAATGGTTGAGAAGACAACAAATTTTTCGCACTTCTGCAGCTCCAATCGCTTAACCAGAATGCCCTAGGGGAAAAATACACATACCGTTGTAATCGGGCGAGTTTCTACTTTCAAATCCAATAGGAATTTTTGGGTTAGGTCAATCCGTTCGCGAGATATGAGAGTTTGAAGCTAAGAAATGGTTGAGAAGACAACAAATTTTTCGCACTTTCTGCAGCTCCAATCGCTTAACCAGAATGCCCTAGGGGAGAAATACACGTACCGTTGTAATCGGGCGAGTTTCTACTTTCAGATGCATAAGGAATTTTTGGGTTAGGTCAATCCGTTCGCGAGATATGGGAGTTTGAAGCCAAGAAATGGTTGAGAAGACAACAAATTTTTCGCACTTCTGCAGCTCCAATCGCTTAACCAGAATGCCCTAGGGGAAAAATACACGTACCGTTGTAATCGGGCGAGTTTCTACTTTCAGATGCATAAGGAATTTTTGGGTTAGGTCAATCCGTTCGCGAGATATGGGAGTTTGAAGACAACAAATGGCTGAGAAGGCAAAAAATTTTTCCCAATTCTGCTGCTCCAAACGCTTAACCAGAATGCCCTAGGGAAAAAATACACATACCGTTGTAATCGGGCGAGTTTCTACTTTCAAATCCAATAGGAATTTTTGGGTTAGGTCAATCCGTTCGCGAGATATGAGAGTTTGAAGCTAAGAAATGGTTGAGAAGACAACAAATTTTTCGCAAATCTGCTGCTCCAAACGCTTAACCAGAATGGCCTAGGGAAAAAATACGCATACCGTTGTAATCGGGCGACTTTCTACTTTCAGACGCAATAGGAATTTTTCGGTTAAGTCAATCCGTTCGCGAGATATGGGAGTTTGAAGCTAAGAAATTGTTTAGAAGACAACAAATTTTTCGCAATTCTGCTGCACCAAACGCTTAACCAGAATGGGCTAGGGAAAACATACACATACCGTTGTAATCGGCGGGTTTCTACTTTCAGACGCAACAGAAATTTTTGGGTTAGGTCAATCCGTTCGCGAGATATGGGAGTTTGAAGCCAAGAAATGGTTGAGAAGGCGAAAAATTTTTCGCAATACTGCTGCTCGAAGCGCTTAACCAGAATGGCCTAGGGAAAAAATACACATACCGTTGTAATCGGGCGAGTTTCTACTTTCAGACGCAACAGGAATTTTTGGGTTAGGTCAATCCGTTCGCGAGATATGGGAGTTTGAAGCCAAGAAATGGTTGAGAAGACAACAAATTTTTCGCAATTCTGCTGCTCCAAACTCTTAACAAGAATGGCCTAGGGAAAAAATACACATACCGTTGTAATCGGGCGAGTTTCTACATTCAGTTACAATTGGAGTTTTTGGGTTCGATCAATCTGTTCGCCTAGATATGGGACTTTGAAGCTAAGAAATGGTTGACAAGACAACAAATTTTTCGCACTTCTGCAGCTCCAATCGCTTAACCAGAATGCCCCAGGGGAAAAATACACGTACCGTTGTAATCGGGCGAGTTTCTACTTTCAGATGCATAAGGAATTTTTGGGTTAGGTCAATCCGTTCGCGAGATATGGGAGATTGAAGACAACAAATGGTTGAGAAGGCAAAAAATTTTTCGCAATTCTGCTGCTCCAAACGCTTAACCAGAATGCCCTAGGGAAAAAATACACATACCGTTGTAATCGGGCGAGTTTCTACTTTCAAATCCAATAGGAATTTTTGGGTTAGGTCAATCCGTTCGCGAGATATGAGAGTTTGAAGCTAAGAAATGGTTGAGAAGACAACAAATTTTTCGCACTTCTGCAGCTCCAATCGCTTAACCAGAATGCCCTAGGGGAGAAATACACGTACCGTTGTAATCGGGCGAGTTTCTACTTTCAGATGCATAAGGAATTTTTGTGTTAGGTCAATCCGTTCGCGAGATATGGGAGTTTGAAGCCAAGAAATGGTTGAGAAGACAACAAATTTTTCGCACTTCTGCAGCTCCAAACGCTTAACCAGAATGGGCTGGGGAAACATACACATACCGTTGTAATCGGCGGGTTTCTACTTTCAGACGCAACAGAAATTTTTGGGTTAGGTCAATCCGTTCGCGAGATATGGGAGTTTGAAGCCAAGAAATGGTTGAGAAGGCGAAAAATTTTTCGCAATACTGCTGCTCGAAGCGCTTAACCAGAATGGCCTAGGGAAAAAATACACATACCGTTGCAATCGAGCGAGTTTCTACTTTCAAATGCAATAGGAATTTTTGGGGTAGGTCAAACCGTTCGCGAGATATGGGAGTTTGAAGGCAAGAAATGGTTGAGAAGGCGAAAAATTTTTCGCAATACTGCTGCTCGAAGCGCTTAACCAGAAATGCCTAGGGAAAAAATACACATACCGTTGTAATCGGGCGAGTTTCTACTTTCAAATGCAATAGGAATTTTTGGGTCAGGTCAATCCGTTCGCGAGATATGAGAGTTTGAAGCTAAGAAATGGTTGAGAGGACCACAAGTTTTTCGCAAATCTGCTGATCCAAACGCTTAACCAGAATGGGCTAGGGAAAAAATCCACATACCGTTGTAATCGGGCGAGTTTCTACTTTCAGACGCAACAGGAATTTTTGGGTTAGGTCAATCCGTTCGCGAGATATGGGACTTTGAAGCTAAGAAATGGTTGAGAAGACAACAAATTTTTCGCAATTCTGCTGCTCCAAACTCTTAACAAGAATGGCCTAGGGAAAAAATACACATACCGTTGTAATCGGGCGAGTTTCTACATTCAGTTACAATTGGAATTTTTGGGTTCGGTCAATCTGTTCGCCTAGATATGGGACTTTGAAGCTAAGAAATGGTTGACAAGACAACAAATTTTTCGCACTTCTGCTGCTCCAAACGCTTAACCAGAATGGCCTAGGGAAAAAATACGCATACCGTTTTAATCGGGCGAGGTTCAACTTTCAGACGCAGAAGGAATTTTTGGGTTTGGTCAATCCGTTCGAGAGATATGGGACTTTGAAGCTAAGAAATGGTTGAGTAGACAACAAATTTTTCGCAATTCTGCTGCTCCAAACGCTTAACCAGAATGGCCTAGGGAAAAAATACGCATACCGTTTTAATCGGGCGAGTTTCAACTTTCAGACGCAGAAGGAATTTTTGGGTTTGGTCAATCCGTTCGCGAGATATGGGACTTTGAAGCTAAGAAATGGTTGAGTAGACAACAAATTTTTCGCAATTCTGCTGCTCCAAACGCTTAACTAGAATGGCCTAGGGAAAAAATACGCATACCGTTTTAATCGGGCGAGTTTCAACTTTCAGACGCAGAAGGAATTTTTGGGTTAGGTCAATCCGTTCGCGAGATATGAGAGTTTGAAGCTAAGAAATGGTTGAGAAGACAACAAATTTTTCGCACTTCTGCAGCTCCAATCGCTTAACCAGAATGCCCTAGGGGAGAAATACACGTACCGTTGTAATCGGGCGAGTTTCTACTTTCAGATGCATAAGGAATTTTTGGGTTAGGTCAATCCGTTCGCGAGATATGGGAGTTTGAAGCCAAGAAATGGTTGAGAAGACAACAAATTTTTCGCACTTCTGCAGCTCCAATCGCTTAACCAGAATGCCCTAGGGGAAAAATACACGTACCGTTGTAATCGGGCGAGTTTCTACTTTCAGATGCATAAGGAATTTTTGGGTTATGTCAATCCGTTCGCGAGATATGGGAGTTTGAAGACAACAAATGGTTGAGAAGGCAAAAAATTTTTCGCAATTCTGCTGCTCCAAACGCTTAACCGGAATGCCCTAGGGAAAAAATACACATAGTATTGTAATCGGGCGAGTTTCTACTTTCAGACGCAACAGGAATTTTTGGGTTAGGTCAATCCGATCGCGAGATATGGGACTTTGAAGCTAAGAAATGGTTGAGAAGACAACAAATTTTTCGCACTTCTGCAGCTCCAATCGCTTAACCAGAATGCCCTAGGGGAAAAATACACGTACCGTTGTAATCTGGCGAGTTTCTACTTTCAAATGCAATAGGAATTTTTGGGTTAGGACAATCCGTTCGCGAGATATGAGAGTTTGAAGCTAAGAAATGGTTGAGAAGACAACAAATTTTTCGCAATTCTGCTGCTCCAAACGCTTAACCAGAATGGCCTAGGGGAAAAATACACGTACCGTTGTAATCGGGCGAGTTTCTACTTTCAGATGCATAAGGAATTTTTGGGTTAGGTCAATCCGTTCGCGAGATATGGGAGTTTGAAGACAACAAATGGTTGAGAAGGCAAAAAATTTTTCGCAATTCTGCTGCTCCAAACGCTTAACCAGAATGCCCTAGGGAAAAATACACATACCGTTGTAATCGGGCGAGTTTCTACTTTCAAATCCAATAGGAATTTTTGGGATAGGTCAATCCGTTCGCGAGATATGGGAGTTTGAAGCCAAGAAATGGTTGAGAAGGCGAAAAATTTTTCGCAATACTGCTGCTCGAAGCGCTTAACCAGAATGGCCTAGGGAAAAAATACACATACCGTTGTAATCGAGCGAGTTTCTACTTTCAAATGCAATAGGAATTTTTGGGTTAGGTCAAACCGTTCGCGAGGTATGGGAGTTTGAAGTCAAGAAATGGTTGAGAAGGCGAAAAATTTTTCGCAATACTGCTGCTCGAAGCGCTTAACCAGAAATGCCTAGGGAAAAAATACACATACCGTTGTAATCGGGCGAGTTTCTACTTTCAAATGCAATAGGAATTTTTGGGTCAGGTCAATCCGTTCGCGAGATATGAGAGTTTGAAGCTAAGAAATGGTTGAGAGGACAACAAGTTTTTCGCAAATCTGCTGATCCAAACGCTTAACCAGAATGGGCTAGGGAAAAAATCCACATACCGTTGTAATCAGGCGAGTTTCTACTTTCAGACGCAACAGGAATTTTTGGGTTAGGTCAAACCGTTCGCGAGATATGGGAGTTTGAAGCCAAGAAATGGTTGAGAAGGCGAAAAATTTTTCGCAATTCTGCTGCTCCAAGCTCTTAACCAGAATGGCCTAGGGAAAAAATACACATACCGTTGTAATCGGGCGAGTTTCTACATTCAGTTACAATTGGAATTTTTGGGTTCGGTCAATCTGTTCGCCTAGATATGGGACTTTGAAGCTAAGAAATGGTTGACAAGACAACAAATTTTTCGCACTTCTGCTGCTCCAAACGCTTAACCAGAATGGCCTAGGGAAAAAATACGCATACCGTTTTAATCGGGCGAGTTTCAACTTTCAGACGCAGAAGGAATTTTTGGGTTTGGTCAATCCGTTCGCGAGATATGGGAGTTTGAAGCCAAGAAATGGTTGAGAAGACAACAAATTTTTCGCACTTCTGCAGCTCCAATCGCTTAACCAGAATGCCCTAGGGGAAAAATACACGTACCGTTGTAATCGGGCGAGTTTCTACTTTCAGATGCATAAGGAATTTTTGGGTTAGGTCAATCCGTTCGCGAGATATGGGAGTTTGAAGACAACAAATGGTTGAGAAGGCAAAAAATTTTTCGCAATTCTGCTGCTCCAAACGCTTAACCAGAATGCCCTAGGGAAAAAATACACATACCGTTGTAATCGGGCGAGTTTCTTCTTTCAAATCCAATAGGAATTTTTGGGTTAGGTCAATCCGTTCGCGAGATATGAGAGTTTGAAGCTAAGAAATGGTTGAGAGGACAACAAATTTTTGGCAAATCTGCTGCTCCAAACGCTTAACCAGAATGTCCTAGGGAAAAAATACGCATACCGTTTTAATCGGGCGAGGTTCAACTTTCAGACGCAGAAGGAATTTTTGGGTTAGGTCAATCCGTTCGCGAGATATGAGAGTTTGAAGCTAAGAAATGGTTGAAAAGACAACAAATTTTTCGCAATTCTGCTGCTCCAAACTCTTAACAAGAATGGCCTAGGGAAAAAATACACATACCTTTGTAATCGGGCGAGTTTCTACATTCAGTTACAATTGGAATTTTTGGGTTCGGTCAATCTGTTCGCCTAGATATGGGACTTTGAAGCTAAGAAATGGTTGACAAGACAACAAATTTTTCGCACTTCTGCTGCTCCAAACGCTTAACCAGAATGGCCTAGGGAAAAAATACGAATACCGTTTTAATCGGGCGAGGTTCAACTTTCAGACGCAGAAGGAATTTTTGGGTTTGGTCAATCCGTTCGAGAGATATGGGATTTTGAAGCTAAGAAATGGTTGAGTAGACAACAAATTTTTCGCAATTCTGCTGCTCCAAACGCTTAACCAGAATGGCCTAGGGAAAAAATACGCGTACCGTTTTAATCGGGCGAGTTTCAACTTTCAGACGCAGAAGGAATTTTTGGGTTAGGTCAATCCGTTCGCGAGATATGAGAGTTTGAAGCTAAGAAAAGGTTGAGAAGACAACAAATTTTTCGCACTTCTGCAGCTCCAATCGCTTAACCAGAATGCCTTAGGGGAGAAATACACGTACCGTTGTAATCGGGCGAGTTTCTACTTTCAGATGCATAAGGAATTTTTGGGTTAGGTCAATCCGTTCGCGAGATATGGGAGTTTGAAGCCAAGAAATGGTTGAGAAGACAACAAATTTTTCGCACTTCTGCAGCTCCAATCGCTTAACCAGAATGCCCTAGGGGAAAAATACACGTACCGTTGTAATCGGGCGAGTTTCTACTTTCAGATGCATAAGGAATTTTTGGGTTATGTCAATCCGTTCGCGAGATATGGGAGTTTGAAGACAACAAATGGTTGAGAAGGCAAAAAATTTTTCGCAATTCTGCTGCTCCAAACGCTTAACCAGAATGCCCTAGGGAAAAAATACACATAGTATTGTAATCGGGCGAGTTTCTACTTTCAGACGCAACAGGAATTTTTGGGTTAGGTCAATCCGTTCGCGAGATATGGGACTTTGAAGCTAAGAAATGGTTGAGAAGACAACAAATTTTTCGCAATTCTGCTGCTCCAAGCTCTTAACCAGAATGGCCTAGGGAAAAAATACACATACCGTTGTAATCGGGCGAGTTTCTACATTCAGTTACAATTGGAATTTTTGGGTTCGGTCAATCTGTTCGCCTAGATATGGGACTTTGAAGCTAAGAAATGGTTGACAAGACAACAAATTTTTCGCACTTCTGCTGCTCCAAACGCTTAACCAGAATGGCCTAGGGAAAAAATACGCATACCGTTTTAATCGGGCGAGTTTCAACTTTCAGACGCAGCAGGAATTTTTGGGTTTGGTCAATCCGTTCGCGAGATATGGGACTTTGAAGCCAAGGAATGGTTGAGAAGACAACAAATTTTTCGCAATTCTGCTGCTCCAAACTCTTAACAAGAATGGCCTAGGGTAAAAATACACATACCGTTGTAATCGGGCGATTTTCTACATTCAGATGCATAAGGAATTTTTGGGTTAGGTCAATCCGTTCGCGAGATATGGGAGTTTGAAGACAACAAATGGTTGAGAAGGCAAAAAATTTTTCGCAATTCTGCTGCTCCAAACGCTTAACCAGAATGCCCTAGGGAAAAAATACACATACCGTTGTAATCGGGCGAGTTTCTTCTTTCAAATCCAATAGGAATTTTTGGGTTAGGTCAATCCGTTCGCGAGATATGAGAGTTTGAAGCTAAGAAATGGTAGAGGACAACAAATTTTTGGCAAATCTGCTGCTCCAAACGCTTAACCAGAATGTCCTAGGGAAAAAATACACATACTATTGTAATCGGGCGAGTTTCTACTTTCAGACGCAACAGGAATTTTTGGGTTAGGACAATCCGTTCGCGAGATATGGGAGTTTGAAGCCAAGAAATGGTTGAGAAAGCAAAAAATTTTCAGCACTTCTGCTGCTCCAATCGCTTAACCAGAATGCCCTAGGGGAAAAATACACGTACCGTTGTAATCTGGCGAGTTTCTACTTTCAAATGCAATAGGAATTTTTGGGTTTGGTCAATCCGTTCGCGAGATATGGGACTTTGAAGCTAAGAAATGGTTGAGAAGACAACAAATTTTTCGCAATTCTGCTGCTCCAAACGCTTAACCAGAATGGGCTAGGGAAAAAATCCACATACCTTTGTAATCGGGCGAGTTTCTACTTTCAGACGCAACAGGAATTTTTGGGTTAGGTCAATCTGTTCGCGACATATGGGAGTTTGAAGCCAAGAAATGGTTGAGAAGACAAAAAATTTTTCGCACTTCTGCTGCTCCAATCGCTTAACCAGAATGCCCTAGGGGAAAAATACACGTACCGGTGTAATCGGGCGAGTTTCTACTTTCAAATGCAATAGGAATTTTTGGGTTAGATCAATCCGTTCGCGAGATATGGGACTTTGAAGCTAAGAAATGGTTGACAAGACAACAAATTTTTCACAATTCTGCTGCTCCAAACGCTTAACCAGAATGGCCTAGGGAAAAAATACGCATACCGTTGTAATCGGGCGAGTTTCTACTTTCAGACGCAGAAGGAATTTTTGGGTTTGGTCAATCCGTTCGCGAGATATGGGACTTTGAAGCTAAGAAATGGTTGAGAAGACAACAAATTTTTCGCAATTCTGCTGCTCCAAACGCTTAACAAGAATGGGCTAGGGAAAAAATCCACGTACCGTTGTAATCGGGCGAGTTTCTACTTTCAGACGCAACAGGAATTTTTGGGTTAGGTCAATCCGTTCGCGAGATATGGGAGTTTGAAGCCAAGAAACGGTTGAGAAGACAACACATTTTTCGCAATTCTGCTGCTCCAAACTCTTAACAAGAATGGCCTAGGGAAAAAATACACATACCGTTGTAATCGGGCGAGTTTCTACATTCAGTTACAATTGGAATTTTTGGGTTCGGTCAATCTGTTCGCCTAGATATGGGACTTTGAAGCTAAGAAATGGTTGACAAGACAACAAATTTTTCGCACTTCTGCAGCTCCAATCGCTTAACCAGAATGCCCTAGGGGAAAAATACACGTACCGTTGTAATCGGGCGAGTTTCTACTTTCAGATGCATAAGGAATTTTTGGGTTAGGTCAATCCGTTCGCGAGATATGGGAGTTTGAAGACAACAAATGGTTGAGAAGGCAAAAAATTTTTCGCAATTCTGCTGCTCCAAACGCTTAACCAGAATGCCCTAGGGAAAAAATACACATACCGTTGTAATCGGGCGAGTTTCTACTTTCAAATCCAATAGGAATTTTTGGGTTAGGTCAATCCGTTCGCGAGATATGGGAGTTTGAAGCTAAGAAATTGTTTAGAAGACAACAAATTTTTCGCAATTCTGCTGCACCAAACGCTTAACCAGAATGGGCTTGGGAAAACATACACATACCGTTGTAATCGGCGAGTTTCTACTTTCAGACGCAACAGGAATTTTTGGGTTAGGTCAATCCGTTCGCGAGATATGGGAGTTTGAAGCCAAGAAATGGTTGAGAAGGCGAAAAATTTTTCGCAATACTGCTGCTCGAAGCGCTTAACCAGAATGGCCTAGGGAAAAAATACACATACCGTTGTAATCGGGCGAGTTTCTACTTTCAAATGGAATAGGAATTTTTGGGTTAGGTCAATCCGTTCGCGAGATATGGGAGTTTGAAGCCAAGAAATGGTTGAGAAGGCGAAAAATTTTTCGCAATACTGCTGCTCGAAGCGCTTAACCAGAATAGGCTAGGGAGAACATACACATACCGTTGTAATCGGCGAGTTTCTACTTTCAGACGCAACAGGAATTTTTGGGTTAGGTCAATCCGTTCGCGAGATATGGGAGTTTGAAGCCAAGATATGGTTGAGAAGGCGAAAAATTTTTCGCAATACTGCTGCTCGAAGCGCTTAACCAGAATGTCCTAGGGAAAAAATACACATACCGTTGTAATCTGGCGAGTTTCTACTTTCAAATGCAATAGGAATTTTTGGGTTAGGACAATCCGTTCGCGAGATATGAGAGTTTGAAGCTAAGAAATGGTTGAGAAGACAACAAATTTTTCGCAATTCTGCTGCTCCAAACGCTTAACCAGAATGGCCTAGGGAAAAAATACGCATACCGTTGTAATCGGGCGAGTTTCTACTTTCAGACGCAGAAGGAATTTTTGGGTTTGGTCAATCCGTTCGCGAGATATGGGACTTTGAAGCTAAGAAATGGTTGAGAAGACAACAAATTTTTCGCAATTCTGCTGCTCCAAACGCTTAACAAGAATGGGCTAGGGAAAAAATCCACGTACCGTTGTAATCGGGCGAGTTTCTACTTTCAGACGCAACAGGAATTTTTGGGTTAGGTCAATCCGTTCGCGAGATATGGGAGTTTGAAGCCAAGAAACGGTTGAGAAGACAACACATTTTTCGCAATTCTGCTGCTCCAAACTCTTAACAAGAATGGCCTAGGGAAAAAATACACATACCGTTGTAATCGGGCGAGTTTCTACATTCAGTTACAATTGGAATTTTTGGGTTCGGTCAATCTGTTCGCCTAGATATGGGACTTTGAAGCTAAGAAATGGTTGACAAGACAACAAATTTTTCGCACTTCTGCAGCTCCAATCGCTTAACCAGAATGCCCTAGGGGAAAAATACACGTACCGTTGTAATCGGGCGAGTTTCTACTTTCAGATGCATAAGGAATTTTTGGGTTAGGTCAATCCGTTCGCGAGATATGGGAGTTTGAAGACAACAAATGGTTGAGAAGGCAAAAAATTTTTCGCAATTCTGCTGCTCCAAACGCTTAACCAGAATGCCCTAGGGAAAAAATACACATACCGTTGTAATCGGGCGAGTTTCTACTTTTAAATCCAATAGGAATTTTTGGGTTAGGTCAATCCGTTCGCGAGATATGTGAGTTTGAATCTAAGAAATTGTTTAGAAGACAACAAATTTTTCGCAATTCTGCTGCACCAAACGCTTAACCAGAATGGGCTGGGGAAAACATACACATACCGTTGTAATCGGCGAGTTTCTACTTTCAGACGCAACAGGAATTTTTGGGTTAGGTCAATCCGTTCGCGAGATATGGGAGTTTGAAGCCAAGAAATGGTTGAGAAGGCGAAAAATTTTTCGCAATACTGCTGCTCGAAGCGCTTAACCAGAATGGCCTAGGGAAAATATACACATACCGTTGTAATCGGGCGAGTTTCTACTTTCAAATGGAATAGGAATTTTTGGGTTAGGTCAATCCGTTCTCGAGATATGGGAGTTTGAAGCCAAGAAATGGTTGAGAAGGCGAAAAATTTTACGCAATACTGCTGCTCGAAGCGCTTAACCAGAATAGGCTAGGGAAAACATACACATACCGTTGTAATCGGCGAGTTTCTACTTTCAGACGCAACAGGAATTTTTGGGTTAGGTCAATCCGTTCGCGAGATATGGGAGTTTGAAGCCAAGAAATGGTAGAGAAGGCGAAAAATTTTTCGCAATACTGCTGCTCGAAGCGCTTAACCAGAATGTCCTAGGGAAAAAATACACATACCGTTGTAATCTGGCGAGTTTCTACTTTCAAATGCAATAGGAATTTTTGGGTTAGGACAATCCGTTCGCGAGATACGAGAGTTTGAAGCTAAGAAATGGTTGAGAAGACAACAAATTTTTCGCAATTCTGCTGCTCCAAACGCTTAACCAGAATGGCCTAGGGAAAAAATACGCATACCGTTGTAATCGGGCGAGTTTCTACTTTCAGACGCAGCAGGAATTTTTGGGTTTGGTCAATCCGTTCGCGAGATATGGGACTTTGAAGCTAAGAAATGGTTGAGAAGACAACAAATTTTTCGCAATTCTGCTGCTCCAAACGCTTAACAAGAATGGGCTAGGGAAAAAATCCACATACCGTTGTAATCGGGCGAGTTTCTACTTTCAGACGCAACAGGAAGTTTTGGGTTAGGTCAATCCGTTCGCGAGATATGGGAGTAGAAGCCAAGAAATGGTTGAGAAGACAACAAATTTTTCGCAATTCTGCTGCTCCAAACTCTTAACAAGAATGGCCTAGGGAAAAAATACACATACCGTTGTAATCGGGCGAGTTTCTACATTCAGTTACAATTGGAATTTTTGGGTTCGGTCAATCTGTTCGCCTAGATATGGGACTTTGAAGCTAAGAAATGGTTGACAAGACAACAAATTTTTCGCACTTCTGCAGCTCCAATCGCTTAACCAGAATGCCCTAGGTGAAAAATACGCATACCGTTTTAATCGGGCGAGTTTCAACTTTCAGACGCAGAAGGAATTTTTGGGTTTGGTCAATCCGTTCGCGAGATATGGGACTTTGAAGCTAAGAAATGGTTGAGTAGACAACAAATTTTTCGCAATTCTGCTGCTCCAAACGCTTAACTAGAATGGCCTAGGGAAAAAATACGGATACCGTTTTAATCGGGCGAGTTTCAACTTTCAGACGCAGAAGGAATTTTTGGGTTTGGTCAATCCGTTCGCGAGATATGGGACTTTGAAGCTAAGAAATGGTTGAGTAGACAACAAATTTTTCGCAATTCTGCTGCTCCAAACGCTTAACTAGAATGGCCTAGGGAAAAAATACGCATACCGTTTTAATCGGGCGAGTTTCAACTTTCAGACGCAGAAGGAATTTTTGGGTTAGGTCAATCCGTTCGCGAGATATGAGAGTTTGAAGCTAAGAAATGGTTGAGAAGACAACAAATTTTTCGCACTTCTGCAGCTCCAATCGCTTAACCAGAATGCCCTAGGGGAGAAATACACGTACCGTGGTAATCGGGCGAGTTTCTACTTTCAGATGCATAAGGAATTTTTGGGTTAGGTCAATCCGTTCGCGAGATATGGGAGTTTGAAGCCAAGAAATGGTTGAGAAGACAACAAATTTTTCGCACTTCTGCAGCTCCAATCGCTTAACCAGAATGCCCTAGGGGAAAAATACACGTACCGTTGTAATCGGGCGAGTTTCTACTTTCAGATGCATAAGGAATTTTTGGGTTATGTCAATCCGTTCGCGAGATATGGGAGTTTGAAGACAACAAATGGTTGAGAAGGCAACAAATTTTTCGCAATTCTGCTGCTCCAAACGCTTATCCAGAATGCCCTAGGGAAAAAATACACATAGTATTGTAATCGGGCGAGTTTCTACTTTCAGACGCAACAGGAATTTTTGGGTTAGGTCAATCCGATCGCGAGATATGGGACTTTGAAGCTAAGAAGTGGTTGAGAAGACAACAAATTTTTCGCACTTCTGCAGCTCCAATCGCTTAACCAGAATGCCCTAGGGGAAAAATACACGTACCGTTGTAATCTGGCGAGTTTCTACTTTCAAATGCAATAGGAATTTTTGGGTTAGGACAATCCGTTCGCGAGATATGAGAGTTTGAAGCTAAGAAATGGTTGAGAAGACAACAAATTTTTCGCAATTCTGCTGCTCCAAACGCTTAACCAGAATGGCCTAGGGGAAAAATACACGTACCGTTGTAATCGGGCGAGTTTCTACTTTCAGATGCATAAGGAATTTTTGGGTTAGGTCAATCCGTTCGCGAGATATGGGAGTTTGAAGACAACAAATGGTTGAGAAGGCAAAAAATTTTTCGCAATTCTGCTGCTCCAAACGCTTAACCAGAATGCCCTAGGGAAAAAATACACATACCGTTGTAATCGGGCGAGTTTCTACTTTCAAATCCAATAGGAATTTTTGGGTTAGGTCAATCCGTTCGCGAGATATGGGAGTTTGAAGCCAAGAAATGGTTGAGAAGGCGAAAAATTTTTCGCAATACTGCTGCTCGAAGCGCTTAACCAGAATGGCCTAGGGAAAAAATACACATACCGTTGTAATCGAGCGAGTTTCTACTTTCAAATGCAATAGGAATTTTTGGGTTAGGTCAAACCGTTCGCGAGATATGGGAGTTTGAAGCCAAGAAATGGTTGAGAAGGCGAAAAATTTTTCGCAATACTGCTGCTCGAAGCGCTTAACCAGAAATGCCTAGGGAAAAAATACACATACCGTTGTAATCGGGCGAGTTTCTACTTTCAAATGCAATAGGAATTTTTGGGTCACGTCAATCCGTTCGCGAGATATGAGAGTTTGAAGCTAAGAAATGGTTGAGAGGACAACAAGTTTTTCGCAAATCTGCTGATCCAAACGCTTAACCAGAATGGGCTAGGGAAAAAATCCACATACCGTTGTAATCAGGCGAGTTTCCACTTTCAGACGCAACAGGAATTTTTGGGTTAGGTCTATCCGTTCGCGAGATATGGGACTTTGAAGCTAAGAAATGGTTGAGAAGACAACAATTTTTTCGCAATTCTGCTGCTCCAAGCTCTTAACCAGAATGGCCTAGGGAAAAAATACACATACCGTTGTAATCGGGCGAGTTTCTACATTCAGTTACAATTGGAATTTTTGGGTTCGGTCAATCTGTTCGCCTAGATATGGGACTTTGAAGCTAAGAAATGGTTGACAAGACAACAAATTTTTCGCACTTCTGCTGCTCCAAACGCTTAACCAGAATGGCCTAGGGAAAAAATACGCATACCGTTTTAATCGGGCGAGTTTCAACTTTCAGACGCAGAAGGAATTTTTGGGTTTGGTCAATCCGTTCGCGAGATATGGGACTTTGAAGCTAAGAAATGGTTGAGTAGACAACAAATTTTTCGCAATTCTGCTGCTCCAAACTCTTAACAAGAATGGCCTAGGGAAAAAATACACATACCGTTGTAATCGGGCGAGTTTCTACATTCAGTTACAATTGGAATTTTTGGGTTCGGTCAATCTGTTCGCCTAGATATGGGACTTTGAAGCTAAGAAATGGTTGACAAGACAACAAATTTTTCGCACTTCTGCAGCTCCAATCGCTTAACCAGAATGCCCTAGGGGAAAAATACACGTACCGTTGTAATCGGGCGAGTTTCTACTTTCAGATGCATAAGGAATTTTTGGGTTAGGTCAATCCGTTCGCGAGATATGGGAGTTTGAAGACAACAAATGGTTGAGAAGGCAAAAAATTTTTCGCAATTCTGCTGCTCCAAACGCTTAACCAGAATGCCCTAGGGAAAAAATACACATACCGTTGTAATCGGGCGAGTTTCTACTTTCAAATCCAATAGGAATTTTTGGGTTAGGTCAATCCGTTCGCGAGATATGGGAGTTTGAAGCTAAGAAATTGTTTAGAAGACAACAAATTTTTCGCAATTCTGCTGCACCAAACGCTTAACCAGAATGGGCTTGGGAAAACATACACATACCGTTGTAATCGGCGAGTTTCTACTTTCAGACGCAACAGGAATTTTTGGGTTAGGTCAATCCGTTCGCGAGATATGGGAGTTTGAAGCCAAGAAATGGTTGAGAAGGCGAAAAATTTTTCGCAATACTGCTGCTCGAAGCGCTTAACCAGAATGGCCTAGGGAAAAAATACACATACCGTTGTAATCGGGCGAGTTTCTACTTTCAAATGGAATAGGAATTTTTGGGTTAGGTCAATCCGTTCGCGAGATATGGGAGTTTGAAGCCAAGAAATGGTTGAGAAGGCGAAAAATTTTTCGCAATACTGCTGCTCGAAGCGCTTAACCAGAATAGGCTAGGGAGAACATACACATACCGTTGTAATCGGCGAGTTTCTACTTTCAGACGCAACAGGAATTTTTGGGTTAGGTCAATCCGTTCGCGAGATATGGGAGTTTGAAGCCAAGATATGGTTGAGAAGGCGAAAAATTTTTCGCAATACTGCTGCTCGAAGCGCTTAACCAGAATGTCCTAGGGAAAAAATACACATACCGTTGTAATCTGGCGAGTTTCTACTTTCAAATGCAATAGGAATTTTTGGGTTAGGACAATCCGTTCGCGAGATATGAGAGTTTGAAGCTAAGAAATGGTTGAGAAGACAACAAATTTTTCGCAATTCTGCTGCTCCAAACGCTTAACCAGAATGGCCTAGGGAAAAAATACGCATACCGTTGTAATCGGGCGAGTTTCTACTTTCAGACGCAGAAGGAATTTTTGGGTTTGGTCAATCCGTTCGCGAGATATGGGACTTTGAAGCTAAGAAATGGTTGAGAAGACAACAAATTTTTCGCAATTCTGCTGCTCCAAACGCTTAACAAGAATGGGCTAGGGAAAAAATCCACGTACCGTTGTAATCGGGCGAGTTTCTACTTTCAGACGCAACAGGAATTTTTGGGTTAGGTCAATCCGTTCGCGAGATATGGGAGTTTGAAGCCAAGAAACGGTTGAGAAGACAACACATTTTTCGCAATTCTGCTGCTCCAAACTCTTAACAAGAATGGCCTAGGGAAAAAATACACATACCGTTGTAATCGGGCGAGTTTCTACATTCAGTTACAATTGGAATTTTTGGGTTCGGTCAATCTGTTCGCCTAGATATGGGACTTTGAAGCTAAGAAATGGTTGACAAGACAACAAATTTTTCGCACTTCTGCAGCTCCAATCGCTTAACCAGAATGCCCTAGGGGAAAAATACACGTACCGTTGTAATCGGGCGAGTTTCTACTTTCAGATGCATAAGGAATTTTTGGGTTAGGTCAATCCGTTCGCGAGATATGGGAGTTTGAAGACAACAAATGGTTGAGAAGGCAAAAAATTTTTCGCAATTCTGCTGCTCCAAACGCTTAACCAGAATGCCCTAGGGAAAAAATACACATACCGTTGTAATCGGGCGAGTTTCTACTTTTAAATCCAATAGGAATTTTTGGGTTAGGTCAATCCGTTCGCGAGATATGTGAGTTTGAATCTAAGAAATTGTTTAGAAGACAACAAATTTTTCGCAATTCTGCTGCACCAAACGCTTAACCAGAATGGGCTGGGGAAAACATACACATACCGTTGTAATCGGCGAGTTTCTACTTTCAGACGCAACAGGAATTTTTGGGTTAGGTCAATCCGTTCGCGAGATATGGGAGTTTGAAGCCAAGAAATGGTTGAGAAGGCGAAAAATTTTTCGCAATACTGCTGCTCGAAGCGCTTAACCAGAATGGCCTAGGGAAAATATACACATACCGTTGTAATCGGGCGAGTTTCTACTTTCAAATGGAATAGGAATTTTTGGGTTAGGTCAATCCGTTCTCGAGATATGGGAGTTTGAAGCCAAGAAATGGTTGAGAAGGCGAAAAATTTTACGCAATACTGCTGCTCGAAGCGCTTAACCAGAATAGGCTAGGGAAAACATACACATACCGTTGTAATCGGCGAGTTTCTACTTTCAGACGCAACAGGAATTTTTGGGTTAGGTCAATCCGTTCGCGAGATATGGGAGTTTGAAGCCAAGAAATGGTAGAGAAGGCGAAAAATTTTTCGCAATACTGCTGCTCGAAGCGCTTAACCAGAATGTCCTAGGGAAAAAATACACATACCGTTGTAATCTGGCGAGTTTCTACTTTCAAATGCAATAGGAATTTTTGGGTTAGGACAATCCGTTCGCGAGATACGAGAGTTTGAAGCTAAGAAATGGTTGAGAAGACAACAAATTTTTCGCAATTCTGCTGCTCCAAACGCTTAACCAGAATGGCCTAGGGAAAAAATACGCATACCGTTGTAATCGGGCGAGTTTCTACTTTCAGACGCAGCAGGAATTTTTGGGTTTGGTCAATCCGTTCGCGAGATATGGGACTTTGAAGCTAAGAAATGGTTGAGAAGACAACAAATTTTTCGCAATTCTGCTGCTCCAAACGCTTAGCAAGAATGGGCTAGGGAAAAAATCCACATACCGTTGTAATCGGGCGAGTTTCTACTTTCAGACGCAACAGGAAGTTTTGGGTTAGGTCAATCCGTTCGCGAGATATGGGAGTAGAAGCCAAGAAATGGTTGAGAAGACAACAAATTTTTCGCAATTCTGCTGCTCCAAACTCTTAACAAGAATGGCCTAGGGAAAAAATACACATACCGTTGTAATCGGGCGAGTTTCTACATTCAGTTACAATTGGAATTTTTGGGTTCGGTCAATCTGTTCGCCTAGATATGGGACTTTGAAGCTAAGAAATGGTTGACAAGACAACAAATTTTTCGCACTTCTGCAGCTCCAATCGCTTAACCAGAATGCCCTAGGTGAAAAATACGCATACCGTTTTAATCGGGCGAGTTTCAACTTTCAGACGCAGAAGGAATTTTTGGGTTTGGTCAATCCGTTCGCGAGATATGGGACTTTGAAGCTAAGAAATGGTTGAGTAGACAACAAATTTTTCGCAATTCTGCTGCTCCAAACGCTTAACTAGAATGGCCTAGGGAAAAAATACGGATACCGTTTTAATCGGGCGAGTTTCAACTTTCAGACGCAGAAGGAATTTTTGGGTTTGGTCAATCCGTTCGCGAGATATGGGACTTTGAAGCTAAGAAATGGTTGAGTAGACAACAAATTTTTCGCAATTCTGCTGCTCCAAACGCTTAACTAGAATGGCCTAGGGAAAAAATACGCATACCGTTTTAATCGGGCGAGTTTCAACTTTCAGACGCAGAAGGAATTTTTGGGTTAGGTCAATCCGTTCGCGAGATATGAGAGTTTGAAGCTAAGAAATGGTTGAGAAGACAACAAATTTTTCGCACTTCTGCAGCTCCAATCGCTTAACCAGAATGCCCTAGGGGAGAAATACACGTACCGTGGTAATCGGGCGAGTTTCTACTTTCAGATGCATAAGGAATTTTTGGGTTAGGTCAATCCGTTCGCGAGATATGGGAGTTTGAAGCCAAGAAATGGTTGAGAAGACAACAAATTTTTCGCACTTCTGCAGCTCCAATCGCTTAACCAGAATGCCCTAGGGGAAAAATACACGTACCGTTGTAATCGGGCGAGTTTCTACTTTCAGATGCATAAGGAATTTTTGGGTTATGTCAATCCGTTCGCGAGATATGGGAGTTTGAAGACAACAAATGGTTGAGAAGGCAACAAATTTTTCGCAATTCTGCTGCTCCAAACGCTTATCCAGAATGCCCTAGGGAAAAAATACACATAGTATTGTAATCGGGCGAGTTTCTACTTTCAGACGCAACAGGAATTTTTGGGTTAGGTCAATCCGATCGCGAGATATGGGACTTTGAAGCTAAGAAGTGGTTGAGAAGACAACAAATTTTTCGCACTTCTGCAGCTCCAATCGCTTAACCAGAATGCCCTAGGGGAAAAATACACGTACCGTTGTAATCTGGCGAGTTTCTACTTTCAAATGCAATAGGAATTTTTGGGTTAGGACAATCCGTTCGCGAGATATGAGAGTTTGAAGCTAAGAAATGGTTGAGAAGACAACAAATTTTTCGCAATTCTGCTGCTCCAAACGCTTAACCAGAATGGCCTAGGGGAAAAATACACGTACCGTTGTAATCGGGCGAGTTTCTACTTTCAGATGCATAAGGAATTTTTGGGTTAGGTCAATCCGTTCGCGAGATATGGGAGTTTGAAGACAACAAATGGTTGAGAAGGCAAAAAATTTTTCGCAATTCTGCTGCTCCAAACGCTTAACCAGAATGCCCTAGGGAAAAAATACACATACCGTTGTAATCGGGCGAGTTTCTACTTTCAAATCCAATAGGAATTTTTGGGTTAGGTCAATCCGTTCGCGAGATATGGGAGTTTGAAGCCAAGAAATGGTTGAGAAGGCGAAAAATTTTTCGCAATACTGCTGCTCGAAGCGCTTAACCAGAATGGCCTAGGGAAAAAATACACATACCGTTGTAATCGAGCGAGTTTCTACTTTCAAATGCAATAGGAATTTTTGGGTTAGGTCAAACCGTTCGCGAGATATGGGAGTTTGAAGCCAAGAAATGGTTGAGAAGGCGAAAAATTTTTCGCAATACTGCTGCTCGAAGCGCTTAACCAGAAATGCCTAGGGAAAAAATACACATACCGTTGTAATCGGGCGAGTTTCTACTTTCAAATGCAATAGGAATTTTTGGGTCAGGTCAATCCGTTCGCGAGATATGAGAGTTTGAAGCTAAGAAATGGTTGAGAGGACAACAAGTTTTTCGCAAATCTGCTGATCCAAACGCTTAACCAGAATGGGCTAGGGAAAAAATCCACATACCGTTGTAATCAGGCGAGTTTCCACTTTCAGACGCAACAGGAATTTTTGGGTTAGGTCTATCCGTTCGCGAGATATGGGACTTTGAAGCTAAGAAATGGTTGAGAAGACAACAATTTTTTCGCAATTCTGCTGCTCCAAGCTCTTAACCAGAATGGCCTAGGGAAAAAATACACATACCGTTGTAATCGGGCGAGTTTCTACATTCAGTTACAATTGGAATTTTTGGGTTCGGTCAATCTGTTCGCCTAGATATGGGACTTTGAAGCTAAGAAATGGTTGACAAGACAACAAATTTTTCGCACTTCTGCTGCTCCAAACGCTTAACCAGAATGGCCTAGGGAAAAAATACGCATACCGTTTTAATCGGGCGAGTTTCAACTTTCAGACGCAGAAGGAATTTTTGGGTTTGGTCAATCCGTTCGCGAGATATGGGACTTTGAAGCTAAGAAATGGTTGAGTAGACAACAAATTTTTCGCAATTCTGCTGCTCCAAACTCTTAACAAGAATGGCCTAGGGAAAAAATACACATACCGTTGTAATCGGGCGAGTTTCTACATTCAGTTACAATTGGAATTTTTGGGTTCGGTCAATCTGTTCGCCTAGATATGGGACTTTGAAGCTAAGAAATGGTTGACAAGACAACAAATTTTTCGCACTTCTGCAGCTCCAATCGCTTAACCAGAATGCCCTAGGGGAAAAATACGCATACCGTTTTAATCGGGCGAGTTTCAACTTTCAGACGCAGAAGGAATTTTTGGGTTTGGTCAATCCGTTCGCGAGATATGGGACTTTGAAGCTAAAAAATGGTTGAGTAGACAACAAATTTTTCGCAATTCTGCTGCTCCAAACGCTTAACTAGAATGGCCTAGGGAAAAAATACGCATACCGTTTTAATCGGGCGAGTTTCAACTTTCAGACGCAGAAGGAATTTTTGGGTTTGGTCAATCCGTTCGCGAGATATGGGACTTTGAAGCTAAGAAATGGTTGAGTAGACAACAAATTTTTCGCAATTCTGCTGCTCCAAACGCTTAACTAGAATGGCCTAGGGAAAAAATACGCATACCGTTTTAATCGGGCGAGTTTCAACTTTCAGACGCAGAAGGAATTTTTGGGTTAGGTCAATCCGTTCGCGAGATATGAGAGTTTGAAGCTAAGAAATGGTTGAGAAGACAACAAATTTTTCGCACTTCTGCAGCTCCAATCGCTTAACCAGAATGCCCTAGGGGAGAAATACACGTACCGTTGTAATCGGGCGAGTTTCTACTTTCAGATGCATAAGGAATTTTTGGGTTAGGTCAATCCGTTCGCGAGATATGGGAGTTTGAAGCCAAGAAATGGTTGAGAAGACAACAAATTTTTCGCACTTCTGCAGCTCCAATCGCTTAACCAGAATGCCCTAGGGGAAAAATACACGTACCGTTGTAATCGGGCGAGTTTCTACTTTCAGATGCATAAGGAATTTTTGGGTTATGTCAATCCGTTCGCGAGATATGGGAGTTTGAAGACAACAAATGGTTGAGAAGGCAACAAATTTTTCGCAATTCTGCTGCTCCAAACGCTTAACCAGAATGCCCTAGGGAAAAAATACACATAGTATTGTAATCGGGCGAGTTTCTACTTTCAGACGCAACAGGAATTTTTGGGTTAGGTCAATCCGATCGCGAGATATGGGACTTTGAAGCTAAGAAGTGGTTGAGAAGACAACAAATTTTTCGCACTTCTGCAGCTCCAATCGCTTAACCAGAATGCCCTAGGGGAAAAATACACGTACCGTTGTAATCTGGCGAGTTTCTACTTTCAAATGCAATAGGAATTTTTGGGTTAGGACAATCCGTTCGCGAGATATGAGAGTTTGAAGCTAAGAAATGGTTGAGAAGACAACAAATTTTTCGCAATTCTGCTGCTCCAAACGCTTAACCAGAATGGCCTAGGGGAAAAATACACGTACCGTTGTAATCGGGCGAGTTTCTACTTTCAGATGCATAAGGAATTTTTGGGTTAGGTCAATCCGTTCGCGAGATATGGGAGTTTGAAGACAACAAATGGTTGAGAAGGCAAAAAATTTTTCGCAATTCTGCTGCTCCAAACGCTTAACCAGAATGCCCTAGGGAAAAAATACACATACCGTTGTAATCGGGCGAGTTTCTACTTTCAAATCCAATAGGAATTTTTGGGTTAGGTCAATCCGTTCGCGAGATATGGGAGTTTGAAGCCAAGAAATGGTTGAGAAGGCGAAAAATTTTTCGCAATACTGCTGCTCGAAGCGCTTAACCAGAATGGCCTAGGGAAAAAATACACATACCGTTGTAATCGAGCGAGTTTCTACTTTCAAATGCAATAGAAATTTTTGGGTTAGGTCAAACCGTTCGCGAGATATGGGAGTTTGAAGCCAAGAAATGGTTGAGAAGGCGAAAAATTTTTCGCAATACTGCTGCTCGAAGCGCTTAACCAGAAATGCCTAGGGAAAAAATACACATACCGTTGTAATCGGGCGAGTTTCTACTTTCAAATGCAATAGGAATTTTTGGGTCAGGTCAATCCGTTCGCGAGATATGAGAGTTTGAAGCTAAGAAATGGTTGAGAGGACAACAAGTTTTTCGCAAATCTGCTGATCCAAACGCTTAACCAGAATGGGCTAGGGAAAAAATCCACATACCGTTGTAATCAGGCGAGTTTCCACTTTCAGACGCAACAGGAATTTTTGGGTTAGGTCTATCCGTTCGCGAGATATGGGACTTTGAAGCTAAGAAATGGTTGAGAAGACAACAATTTTTTCGCAATTCTGCTGCTCCAAGCTCTTAACCAGAATGGCCTAGGGAAAAAATACACATACCGTTGTAATCGGGCGAGTTTCTACATTCAGTTACAATTGGAATTTTTGGGTTCGGTCAATCTGTTCGCCTAGATATGGGACTTTGAAGCTAAGAAATGGTTGACAAGACAACAAATTTTTCGCACTTCTGCACCTCCAATCGCTTAACCAGAATGCCCTAGGGGAAAAATACACGTACCGTTGTAATCGGGCGAGTTTCTACTTTCAGATGCATAAGGAATTTTTGGGTTAGGTCAATCCGTTCGCGAGATATGGGAGTTTGAAGACAACAAATGGTTGAGAAGGCAAAAAATTTTTCGCAATTCTGCTGCTTCAAACGCTGAACCAGAATGCCCTAGGGAAAAAATACACATACCGTTGTAATCGGGCGAGTTTCTACTTTCAAATCCAATAGGAATTTTTGGGTTTGGTCAATCCGTTCGCGAGATATGGGACTTTGAAGCTAAGAAATGGTTGAGAAGACAACAAATTTTTCGCACTTCTGCAGCTCCAATCGCTTAACCAGAATGCCCTAGGGGAAAAATACACGTACCGTTGTAATCGGGCGAGTTTCTACTTTCAGATGCATAAGGAATTTTTGGGTTAGGTCAATCCGTTCGCGAGATATGGGAGTTTGAAGACAACAAATGGTTGAGAAGGCAAAAAATTTTTCGCAATTCTGCTGCTCCAAACGCTTAACCAGAATGCCCTAGGGAAAAAATACACATACCGTTGTAATCGGGCGTGTTTCTTCTTTCAAATCCAATAGGAATTTTTGGGTTAGGTCAATCCGTTCGCGAGATATGAGAGTTTGAAGCTAAGAAATGGTTGAGAGGACAACAAATTTTTGGCAAATCTGCTGCTCCAAACGCTTAACCAGAATGTCCTAGGGAAAAAATACACATACTATTGTAATCGGGCGAGTTTCTACTTTCAGACGCAACAGGAATTTTTGGGTTAGGACAATCCGTTCGCGAGATATGGGAGTTTGAAGCCAAGAAATGGTTGAGAAAGCAAAAAATTTTCAGCACTTCTGCTGCTCCAATCGCTTAACCAGAATGCCCTAGGGGAAAAATACACGTACCGTTGTAATCTGGCGAGTTTCTACTTTCAAATGCAATAGGAATTTTTGGGTTTGGTCAATCCGTTCGCGAGATATGGGACTTTGAAGCTAAGAAATGGTTGAGAAGACAACAAATTTTTCGCAATTCTGCTGCTCCAAACGCTTAACAAGAATGGGCTAGGGAAAAAATCCACATACCGTTGTAATCGGGCGAGTTTCTACTTTCAGACGCAACAGGAAGTTTTGGGTTAGGTCAATCCGTTCGCGAGATATGGGAGTAGAAGCCAAGAAATGGTTGAGAAGACAACAAATTTTTCGCAATTCTGCTGCTCCAAACTCTTAACAAGAATGGCCTAGGGAAAAAATACACATACCGTTGTAATCGGGCGAGTTTCTACATTCAGTTACAATTGGAATTTTTGGGTTCGGTCAATCTGTTCGCCTATATATGGGACTTTGAAGCTAAGGAATTGTTGACAAGACAACAAATTTTTCGCACTTCTGCACCTCCAATCGCTTAACCAGAATGCCCTAGGGGAAAAATACACGTACCGTTGTAATCGGGCGAGTTTCTACTTTCAGATGCATAAGGAATTTTTGGGTTAGGTCAATCCGTTCGCGAGATATGGGAGTTTGAAGACAACAAATGGTTGAGAAGGCAAAAAATTTTTCGCAATTCTGCTGCTTCAAACGCTTAACCAGAATGCCCTAGGGAAAAAATACACATACCGTTGTAATCGGGCGAGTTTCTTCTTTCAAATCCAATAGGAATTTTTGGGTTAGGTCAATCCGTTCGCGAGATATGAGAGTTTGAAGCTAAGGAATGGTTGAGAGGACAACAAATTTTTGGCAAATCTGCTGCTCCAAACGCTTAACCAGAATGTCCTAGGGAAAAAATACACGTACCGTTGTAATCTGGCGAGTTTCTACTTTCAAATGCAATAGGAATTTTTGGGTTTGGTCAATCTGTTCGCCTAGATATGGGACTTTGAAGCTAAGAAATGGTTGACAAGACAACAAATTTTTCGCACTTCTGCAGCTCCAATCGCTTAACCAGAATGCCCTAGGGGAAAAATACGCATACCGTTTTAATCGGGCGAGTTTCAACTTTCAGACGCAGAAGGAATTTTTGGGTTTGGTCAATCCGTTCGCGAGATATGGGACTTTGAAGCTAAGAAATGGTTGAGTAGACAACAAATTTTTCGCAATTCTGCTGCTCCAAACGCTTAACTAGAATGGCCTAGGGAAAAAATACGCATACCGTTTTAATCGGGCGAGTTTCAACTTTCAGACGCAGAAGGAATTTTTGGGTTTGGTCAATCCGTTCGCGAGATATGGGACTTTGAAGCTAAGAAATGGTTGAGAAGACAACAAATTTTTCGCACTTCTGCAGCTCCAATCGCTTAACCAGAATGCCCTAGGGGAAAAATACACGTACCGTTGTAATCTGGCGAGTTTCTACTTTCAAATGCAATAGGAATTTTTGGGTTAGGACAATCCGTTCGTGAGATATGAGGGTTTGAAGCTAAGAAATGGTTGAGAAGACAACAAATTTTTCGCAATTCTGCTGCTCCAAACGCTTAACCAGAATGGCCTAGGGGAAAAATACACGTACCGTTGTAATCGGGCGAGTTTCTACTTTCAGATGCATAAGGAATTTTTGGGTTAGGTCAATCCGTTCGCGAGATATGGGAGTTTGAAGACAACAAATGGTTGAGAAGGCAAAAAATTTTTCGCAATTCTGCTGCTCCAAACGCTTAACCAGAATGCCCTAGGGAAAAAATACACATACCGTTGTAATCGGGCGAGTTTCTACTTTCAAATCCAATAGGAATTTTTGGGTTAGGTCAATCCGTTCGCGAGATATGGGAGTTTGAAGCCAAGAAATGGTTGAGAAGGCGAAAAATTTTTCGCAATACTGCTGCTCGAAGCGCTTAACCAGAATGGCCTAGGGAAAAAATACACATACCGTTGTAATCGAGCGAGTTTCTACTTTCAAATGCAATAGGAATTTTTGGGTTAGGTCAAACCGTTCGCGAGATATGGGAGTTTGAAGCCAAGAAATGGTTGAGAAGGCGAAAAATTTTTCGCAATACTGCTGCTCGAAGCGCTTAACCAGAAATGCCTAGGGAAAAAATACACATACCGTTGTAATCGGGCGAGTTTCTACTTTCAAATGCAATAGGAATTTTTGGGTCAGGTCAATCCGTTCGCGAGATATGAGAGTTTGAAGCTAAGAAATGGTTGAGAGGACAACAAGTTTTTCGCAAATCTGCTGATCCAAACGCTTAACCAGAATGGGCTAGGGAAAAAATCCACATACCGTTGTAATCAGGCGAGTTTCCACTTTCAGACGCAACAGGAATTTTTGGGTTAGGTCAATCCGTTCGCGAGATATGGGACTTTGAAGCTAAGAAATGGTTGAGAAGACAACAATTTTTTCGCAATTCTGCTGCTCCAAGCTCTTAACCAGAATGGCCTAGGGAAAAAATACACATACCGTTGTAATCGGGCGAGTTTCTACATTCAGTTACAATTGGAATTTTTGGGTTCGGTCAATCTGTTCGCCTAGATATGGGACTTTGAAGCTAAGAAATGGTTGACAAGACAACAAATTTTTCGCACTTCTGCTGCTCCAAACGCTTAACCAGAATGGCCTAGGGAAAAAATACGCATACCGTTTTAATCGGGCGAGTTTCAACTTTCAGACGCAGAAGGAATTTTTGGGTTTGGTCAATCCGTTCGCGAGATATGGGACTTTGAAGCTAAGAAATGGTTGAGTATACAACAAATTTTTCGCAATTCTGCTGCTCCAAACGCTTAACCAGAATGGGCTAGGGAAAAAATCCACATACCGTTGTAATCGGGCGAGTTTCTACTTTCAGACGCAACAGGAAGTTTTGGGTTAGGTCAATCCGTTCGCGAGATATGGGAGTTTGAAGCCAAGAAATGGTTGAGAAGACAACAAATTTTTCGCAATTCTGCTGCTCCAAACTCTTAACAAGAATGGCCTAGGGTAAAAATACACATACCGTTGTAATCGGGCGATTTTCTACATTCAGTTACAATTGGAATTTTTGGGTTCGGTCAATCTGTTCGCCTATATATGGGACTTTGAAGCTAAGGAATTGTTGACAAGACAACAAATTTTTCGCACTTCTGCACCTCCAATCGCTTAACCAGAATGCCCTAGGGGAAAAATACACGTACCGTTGTAATCGGGCGAGTTTCTACTTTCAGATGCATAAGGAATTTTTGGGTTAGGTCAATCCGTTCGCGAGATATGGGAGTTTGAAGACAACAAATGGTTGAGAAGGCAAAAAATTTTTCGCAATTCTGCTGCTTCAAACGCTTAACCAGAATGCCCTAGGGAAAAAATACACATACCGTTGTAATCGGGCGAGTTTCTACTTTCAAATCCAATAGGAATTTTTGGGTTTGGTCAATCCGTTCGCGAGATATGGGACTTTGAAGCTAAGAAATGGTTGAGAAGACAACAAATTTTTCGCACTTCTGCAGCTCCAATCGCTTAACCAGAATGCCCTAGGGGAAAAATACACGTACCGTTGTAATCGGGCGAGTTTCTACTTTCAGATGCATAAGGAATTTTTGGGTTAGGTCAATCCGTTCGCGAGATATGGGAGTTTGAAGACAACAAATGGTTGAGAAGGCAAAAAATTTTTCGCAATTCTGCTGCTCCAAACGCTTAACCAGAATGCCCTAGGGAAAAAATACACATACCGTTGTAATCGGGCGAGTTTCTTCTTTCAAATCCAATAGGAATTTTTGGGTTAGGTCAATCCGTTCGCGAGATATGAGAGTTTGAAGCTAAGAAATGGTTGAGAGGACAACAAATTTTTGGCAAATCTGCTGCTCCAAACGCTTAACCAGAATGTCCTAGGGAAAAAATACACATACTATTGTAATCGGGCGAGTTTCTACTTTCAGACGCAACAGGAATTTTTGGGTTAGGACAATCCGTTCGCGAGATATGGGAGTTTGAAGCCAAGAAATGGTTGAGAAAGCAAAAAATTTTCAGCACTTCTGCTGCTCCAATCGCTTAACCAGAATGCCCTAGGGGAAAAATACACGTACCGTTGTAATCTGGCGAGTTTCTACTTTCAAATGCAATAGAAATTTTTGGGTTTGGTCAATCCGTTCGCGAGATATGGGACTTTGAAGCTAAGAAATGGTTGAGAAGACAACAAATTTTTCGCAATTCTGCTGCTCCAAACGCTTAACAAGAATGGGCTAGGGAAAAAATCCACATACCGTTGTAATCGGGCGAGCTTCTACTTTCAGACGCAACAGGAAGTTTTGGGTTAGGTCAATCCGTTCGCGAGATATGGGAGTAGAAGCCAAGAAATGGTTGAGAAGACAACAAATTTTTCGCAATTCTGCTGCTCCAAACTCTTAACAAGAATGGCCTAGGGAAAAAATACACATACCGTTGTAATCGGGCGAGTTTCTACATTCAGTTACAATTGGAATTTTTGGGTTCGGTCAATCTGTTCGCCTATATATGGGACTTTGAAGCTAAGGAATTGTTGACAAGACAACAAATTTTTCGCACTTCTGCACCTCCAATCGCTTAACCAGAATGCCCTAGGGGAAAAATACACGTACCGTTGTAATCGGGCGAGTTTCTACTTTCAGATGCATAAGGAATTTTTGGGTTAGGTCAATCCGTTCGCGAGATATGGGAGTTTGAAGACAACAAATGGTTGAGAAGGCAAAAAATTTTTCGCAATTCTGCTGCTTCAAACGCTTAACCAGAATGCCCTAGGGAAAAAATACACATACCGTTGTAATCGGGCGAGTTTCTTCTTTCAAATCCAATAGGAATTTTTGGGTTAGGTCAATCCGTTCGCGAGATATGAGAGTTTGAAGCTAAGGAATGGCTGAGAGGACAACAAATTTTTGGCAAATCTGCTGCTCCAAACGCTTAACCAGAATGTCCTAGGGAAAAAATACACGTACCGTTGTAATCTGGCGAGTTTCTACTTTCAAATGCAATAGGAATTTTTGGGTTTGGTCAATCTGTTCGCCTAGATATGGGACTTTGAAGCTAAGAAATGGTTGACAAGACAACAAATTTTTCGCACTTCTGCAGCTCCAATCGCTTAACCAGAATGCCCTAGGGGAAAAATACGCATACCGTTTTAATCGGGCGAGTTTCAACTTTCAGACGCAGAAGGAATTTTTGGGTTTGGTCAATCCGTTCGCGAGATATGGGACTTTGAAGCTAAGAAATGGTTGAGTAGACAACAAATTTTTCGCAATTCTGCTGCTCCAAACGCTTAACTAGAATGGCCTAGGGAAAAAATACGCATACCGTTTTAATCGGGCGAGTTTCAACTTTCAGACGCAGAAGGAATTTTTGGGTTAGGTCAATCCGTTCGCGAGATATGAGAGTTTGAAGCTAAGAAATGGTTGAGAAGACAACAAATTTTTCGCACTTCTGCAGCTCCAATCGCTTAACCAGAATGCCCTAGGGGAGAAATACACGTACCGTTGTAATCGGGCGAGTTTCTACTTTCAGATGCATAAGGAATTTTTGGGTTATGTCAATCCGTTCGCGAGATATGGGAGTTTGAAGACAACAAATGGTTGAGAAGGCAAAAAATTTTTCGCAATTCTGCTGCTCCAAACGCTTAACCAGAATGCCCTAGGGAAAAAATACACATAGTATTGTAATCGGGCGAGTTTCTACTTTCAGACGCAACAGGAATTTTTGGGTTAGGTCAATCCGATCGCGAGATATGGGACTTTGAAGCTAAGAAATGGTTGAGAAGACAACAAATTTTTCGCACTTCTGCAGCTCCAATCGCTTAACCAGAATGCCCTAGGGGAAAAATACACGTACCGTTGTAATCTGGCGAGTTTCTACTTTCAAATGCAATAGGAATTTTTGGGTTAGGACAATCCGTTCGCGAGATATGAGAGTTTGAAGCTAAGAAATGGTTGAGAAGACAACAAATTTTTCGCAATTCTGCTGCTCCAAACGCTTAACCAGAATGGCCTAGGGGAAAAATACACGTACCGTTGTAATCGGGCGAGTTTCTACTTTCAGATGCATAAGGAATTTTTGGGTTAGGTCAATCCGTTCGCGAGATATGGGAGTTTGAAGACAACAAATGGTTGAGAAGGCAAAAAATTTTTCGCAATTCTGCTGCTCCAAACGCTTAACCAGAATGCCCTAGGGAAAAAATACACATACCGTTGTAATCGGGCGAGTTTCTACTTTCAAATCCAATAGGAATTTTTGGGTTAGGTCAATCCGTTCGCGAGATATGGGAGTTTGAAGCCAAGAAATGGTTGAGAAGGCGAAAAATTTTTCGCAATACTGCTGCTCGAAGCGCTTAACCAGAATGGCCTAGGGAAAAAATACACATACCGTTGTAATCGGGCGAGTTTCTACTTTCAGATGCAATAGGAATTTTTGGGTTATGTCAATCCGTTCGCGAGATGTGGGAGTTTGAAGACAACAAATGGTTGAGAAGGCAAAAAATTTTTCGCAATTCTGCTGCTCCAAACGCTTAACCAGAATGCCCTAGGGAAAAAATACACATAGTATTGTAATCGAGCGAGTTTCTACTTTCAAATGCAATAGGAATTTTTGGGTTAGGTCAAACCGTTCGCGAGATATGGGAGTTTGAAGCCAAGAAATGGTTGAGAAGGCGAAAAATTTTTCGCAATACTGCTGCTCGAAGCGCTTAACCAGAAATGCCTAGGGAAAAAATACACATACCGTTGTAATTGGGCGAGTTTCTACTTTCAAATGCAATAGGAATTTTTGGGTCAGGTCAATCCGTTCGCGAGATATGAGAGTTTGAAGCTAAGAAATGGTTGAGAGGACAACAAGTTTTTCGCAAATCTGCTGATCCAAACGCTTAACCAGAATGGGCTAGGGAAAAAATCCACATACCGTTGTAATCAGGCGAGTTTCCACTTTCAGACGCAACAGGAATTTTTGGGTTAGGTCAATCCGTTCGCGAGATATGGGACTTTGAAGCTAAGAAATGGTTGAGAAGACAACAAATTTTTCGCAATTCTGCTGCTCCAAGCTCTTAACCAGAATGGCCTAGGGAAAAAATACACATACCGTTGTAATCGGGCGAGTTTCTCCTTTCAAATGCAATAGGAATTTTTGGGTTAGGACAATCCGTTCGCGAGATATGAGAGTTTGAAGCTAAGAAATGTTTGAGTAGGCAAAAAATTGTTCGCAATTCTACTGCTCCAAACGCTTAACCAGAATGGCCTAGGGAAAAAATACGCATACCGTTGTAATCGGGCGAGTTTCTACTTTCACAAGCAACAGGAATTTTTAGGTTTGGTCAATCCGTTCGCGAGATATGGGAGTTTGAAGCTAAGAAATGGTTTAGAAGACAACAAATTTTTCGCAATTCTGCTGCTCCAAACGCTTAACCAGAATGGGCTAGGGAAAAAATACACATACCGTTGTAATCGGGCGAGTTTCTACTTTCAGATGCAATAGGAATTTTTGGGTTAGGTCAATCCGTTCGCGAGATATGGGAGTTTGAAGTCAAGAAATGGTTGAGAAGGCAAAAAATTTTTCGAAAATCTGCTGCTCCAAACGCTTAACCAGAATGCCCTAGGGAAAAAATACACATACCGTTGTAATCGGGCGAGTTTCTACTTTCAGTTACAATAGGAAATTTTGGGTTCGGTCAATCCGTTCGCGAGATATGGGACATTGAAGCTAAGAAATGGTTGACAAGACAACAAATTTTTCGCACTTCTGCTGCTCCAATCGTTTAACCAGAATGCCCTAGGGGTAAAATACACGTACCGTTGTAATCGGGCGAGTTTCTAATTTCAAATGCAATAGGAATTTTTGGGTTAGGACAATCCGATCGCGAGATATGAGAGTTTGAAGCTACGAAATGGTTGAGTAGGCAAAAAATTTTTCGCAATTCTGCTGCTCCAAACGCTTAACCAGAATGGCCCAGGGAAAAAATACGCATACCGCTGTAATCGGGCGAGTTTCTACTTTCACAAGCAACAGGAATTTTTGGGTTTGGTCAATCCGTTCGCGAGATATGGGACTTTGTATGTAAGAAATGGTTGAGAAGACAACAAATTTTTTGCAATTCTGTTGCTCCAAACCCTTAACCAGAATGGGCTAGGGAAAAAATACACATACCGTTGTAATCGGGCGAGTTTCTACTTCCAGATGCAATAGGAATTTTTGGGTTAGGTCAATCCGTTCGCGAGATATGGGAGTTTGAAGCCAAGAAATGGTTGAGAAGGCATAAAATTTTTCGCAATTCTGCTGATCCAAACGCTTAACCAGAATGGCCAAGGGGAAAAATACACATACCGTTGTAATCGGGCGAGTTTCTGCTTTCAGACGCAACAGGAATTTTTGGGTTAGGTCAATCCGTTCGCGAGATATGGGAGTTTCAAGCCAAAAAATGGTTGAGAAGGCAAAAAATTTTTCGTAAATCTGCTGCTCCAAACGCTTAACCAGAATGGCCTAGGGGAAAAATACGCATACCGTTGTAATCGGGCGAGTTTCTACTTTCACAAGCAATAGGAATTTTTGGGTTCGGTCAATCCGTTCGCGAGATATGGGACATTGAAGCTAAGAAATGGTTGACAAGACAACAAATTTTTCGTAAATCTGCTGCTCCAAACGCTTAACCAGAATGGCCTAGGGGAAAAATACGCATACCGTTGTAATCGGGCGAGTTTCTACTTTCAGTTACAATAGGAATTTTTGGGTTCGGTCAATCCGTTCGCGAGATATGGGACTTTGAAGCTAAGAAATGGTTGACAAGACAACAAATTTTTCGCACTTCTTCTGCTCCAATCGCTTAACCAGAATGCCCTAGGGGAACAATACACGTACCGTTGTAATCGGGCGAGTTTCTCCTTTCAAATGCAATAGGAATTTTTGGGTTAGGACAATCCGTTCGCGAGATATGAGAGTTTGAAGCTAAGAAATGTTTGAGTAGGCAAAAAATTTTTCGCAATTCTGCTGCTCCAAACGCTTAACCAGAATGGCCCAGGGAAAAAATACGCATACCGCTGTAATCGGGCGAGTTTCTACTTTCACAAGCAACAGGAATTTTTGGGTTTGGTCAATCCGTTCGCGAGATATGGGACTTTGTATGTAAGAAATGGTTGAGAAGACAACAAATTTTTTGCAATTCTGTTGCTCCAGACGCTTAACCAGAATGGGCTAGGGAAAAAATACACATACCGTTGTAATCGGGCGAGCTTCTACTTCCAGATGCAATAGGAATTTTTGGGTTAGGTCAATCCGTTCGCGAGATATGGGAGTTTGAAGCCAAGAAATGGTTGAGAAGGCATAAAATTTTTCGCAATTCTGCTGATCCAAACGCTTAACCAGAATGGCCAAGGGGAAAAATACACATACCGTTGTAATCGGGCGAGTTTCTGCTTTCAGACGCAACAGGAATTTTTGGGTTAGGTCAATCCGTTCGCGAGATATGGGAGTTTCAAGCCAAAAAATGGTTGAGAAGGCAAAAAATTTTTCGTAAATCTGCTGCTCCAAACGCTTAACCAGAATGGCCTAGGGGAAAAATACGCATACCGTTGTAATCGGGCGAGTTTCTACTTTCAGTTACAATAGGAATTTTTGGGTTCGGTCAATCCGTTCGCGAGATATGGGACTTTGAAGCTAAGAAATGGTTGACAAGACAACAAATTTTTCGCACTTCTTCTGCTCCAATCGCTTAACCAGAATGCCCTAGGGGAAAAATACACGTACCGTTGTAATCGGGCGAGTTTCTCCTTTCAAATGCAATAGGAATTTTTGGGTTAGGACAATCCGTTCGCGAGATATGAGAGTTTGAAGCTAAGAAATGTTTGAGTAGGCAAAAAATTTTTCGCAATTCTACTGCTCCAAACGCTTAACCAGAATGGCCTAGGGAAAAAATACGCATACCGTTGTAATCGGGCGAGTTTCTACTTTCACAAGCAATAGGAATTTTTGGGTTCGGTCAATCCGTTCGCGAGATATGGGACATTGAAGCTAAGAAATGGTTGACAAGACAACAAATTTTTCGTAAATCTGCTGCTCCAAACGCTTAACCAGAATAGCCTAGGGGAAAAATACGCATACCGTTGTAATCGGGCGAGTTTCTACTTTCAGTTACAATAGGAATTTTTGGGTTCGGTCAATCCGTTCGCGAGATATGGGACTTTGAAGCTAAGAAATGGTTGACAAGACAACAAATTTTTCGCACTTCTTCTGCTCCAATCGCTTAACCAGAATGCCCTAGGGGAACAATACACGTACCGTTGTAATCGGGCGAGTTTCTCCTTTCAAATGCAATAGGAATTTTTGGGTTAGGACAATCCGTTCGCGAGATATGAGAGTTTGAAGCTAAGAAATGTTTGAGTAGGCAAAAAATTTTTCGCAATTCTACTGCTCCAAACGCTTAACCAGAATGGCCTAGGGAAAAAATACGCATACCCTTGTAATCGGGCGAGTTTCTGCTTTCACAAGCAACAGGAATTTTTAGGTTTGGTCAATCCGTTCGCGAGATATGGGAGTTTGAAGCTAAGAAATGGTTTAGAAGACAATAAATTTTTCGCAATTCTGCTGCTCCAAACGCTTAACCAGAATGGGCTAGGGAAAAAATACACATACCGTTGTAATCGGGCGAGTTTCTACTTTCAGATGCAATAGGAATTTTTGGGTTAGGACAATCCGTTCGCGAGATATGAGAGTTTGAAGCTAAGAAATGGTTGAGAAGGCAAAAAATTTTTCGCAATTCTGCTGCTCCAAACGCTTAACCAGAATGGCCAAGGGGAAAAATACACATACCGTTGTAATCGGGCGAGTTTCTACTTTCAGACGCAACAGGAATTTTTTGGTTAGGTCAATCCGTTCGCGAGATATGGGAGTTTCAAGCCAAAAAATGGTTGAGAAGGCAAAAAATTTTTCGTAAATCTGCTGCTCCAAACGCTTAACCAGAATGCCCTAGGGAAAAAATACACATACCGTTGTAATCGGGCGAGTTTCTACTTTCAGTTACAATAGGAATTTTTGGGTTAGGACAATCCGTTCGCGAGATATGAGAGTTTGAAGCTAAGAAATGGTTGAGTAGGCAAAAAATTTTTCGCAATTCTGCTGCTCCAAACGCTTAACCTGAATGGCCCAGGGAAAAAATACGCATACCGCTGTAATCGGGCGAGTTTCTACTTTCACAAGCAACAGGAATTTTTGGGGTTGGTCAATCCGTTCGCGAGGTATGGGAGTTTCAAGCCAAAAAATGGTTGAGAAGGCAAAAAATTTTTCGTAAATCTGCTGCTCCAAACGCTTAACCAGAATGCCCTAGGGAAAAAATACACATACCGTTGTAATCGGGCGAGTTTCTACTTTCAGTTACAATAGGAATTTTTGGGTTCGGTCAATCCGTTCGCGAGATATGGGGCATTGAATCTAAGAAATGGTTGACAAGACAACAAATTTTTCGCACTTCTGCTGCTCCAATCGTTTAACCAGAATGCCCTAGGGGTAAAATACACGTACCGTTGTAATCGGGCGAGTTTCTACTTTCAAATGCAATAGGAATTTTTGGGTTAGGACAATCCGTTCGCGAGATATGAGAGTTTGAAGCTAAGAAATGGTGGAGTAGGCAAAAAATTTTTCGCAATTCTGCTGCTCCAAACGCCTAACCAGAATGGCCCAGGGAAAAAATACGCATACCGCTGTAATCGGGCGAGTTTCTACTTTCACAAGCAACAGCAATTTTTGGGTTTGGTCAATCCGTTCGCGAGATATGGGACTTTGAAGGTAAGAAATGGTTGAGAAGACAACAGATTTTTCGCACTTCTGTTGCTCCAATCGCTTAACCAGAATGGCCTAGGCAAAAAATACACATACCGTTGTAATCGGGCGAGTTTCTACTTTCAGTTACAATAGGAATTTTTGGGTCTGGTAAATCCGTTCGCGAGATATGGGAGTTTGAAGCTAAGAAATGGTTTAGAAGACAACAAATTTTTCGCAATTCTGCTGCTTCAAACGCTTAACCAGAACGGGCTAGGGAAAAAATACACATACCCTTGTAATCGGGCGAGTTTCTACTTTCAGATGCAATAGGAATTTTTGGGTTAGGTCAATCCGTTCGCGAGATATGGGAGTTTGAAGCCAAGAAATGGTTGAGAAGGCAAAAAATTTTTCGCAATTCTGCTGCTCCAAACACTTAACCAGAATGGCCCAGGGAAAAAATACGCAAACCGTTGTAATCGGGCCAGTTTCTACTTTCAGTTACAATAGGAATTTTTGGGTTCGGTCAATCCGTTCGCGAGATATGGGACTTTGAAGCTAAGAAATGGTTGACAAGACAACAAAGTTTTCACACTTCTGCTGCTCCAATCGCTTAACCAGAATGCCCTAGGGGAAAAATACACGTACCATTGTAATCGGGCGAGTTTCTACTTTCAAATGCAATAGGAATTTTTGGGTTAGGACAATCCGTTCGCGAGATATGAGAGTTTGATGCTAAGAAATGTTTGAGAAGGCAAAAAATTTTTCGCAATTCTGCTGCTCCAAACGCTTAACCAGAATGGCCTAGGGAAAAAATACGCATACCGTTGTAATCGGGCGAGTTTCTACTTTCAGACGCAGCAGGAATTTTTGGGTTTGGTCAATCCGTTCGCGAGATATGGTACTTTGAAGCTAAGGAATCGTTGAGAAGACAACAAATTTTTTGCAATTCTGCTGCTCCAAACGCTTAACCAGAAGGGGCTAGGGAAAAAATACACATACCGTTGTAATCGGGAGAGTTTCTACTTTCACAAGCAACAGGAATTTTTGGGTTCGGTCAATCCGTTCGCGAGATATGGGAGTTTGAAGCCAAGAAATGGTTGAGAAGGCAAAAAATTTTTCGCAATTCTGCTGCTTCAAACGCTTAACCAGAATGGCATAGGGAAAAAATGCACATACCGTTGTAATCGGGCGAGTTTCTACTTTCAGTTACAATAGGAATTTTTGGGTCTGGTAAATCCGTTCGCGAGATATGGGAGTTTGAAGCTAAGAAATGTTTTAGAAGACAACAAATTTTTCGCAATTCTGCTGCTTCAAACGCTTAACCAGAACGGGCTAGGGAAAAAATACACATACCCTTGTAATCGGGCGAGTTTCTACTTTCAGTTACAATAGGAATTTTTGGGTTCGGTCAATCCGTTCGCGAGATATGGGACTTTGAAGCTAAGAAATGGTTGACAAGACAACAAAGTTTTCGCACTTCTGCTGCTCCAATCGCTTAACCAGAATGCCCTAGGGGAAAAATACACGTACCATTGTAATCGGGCGAGTTTCTACTTTCAAATGCAATAGGAATTTTTGGGTTAGGACAATCCGTTCGCGAGATATGAGAGTTTGATGCCAAGAAATGTTTGAGAAGGCAAAAAATTTTTCGCAATTCTGCTGATCCAAACGCTTAACCAGAATGGCCTAGGGGAAAAATACACGTAGCGTTGTAATCGGGCGAGTTTCTACTTTCAGACGCAATTTGAATTTTTCGGTTAAGTCAATCCGTTCGCGAGATATGGGAGTTTGAAGCTAAGAAATGGTTGACAAGACAACAAAGTTTTCGCACTTCTGCTGCTCCAATCGCTTAACCAGAATGCCCTAGGGGAAAAATACACGTACCATTGTAATCGGGCGAGTTTCTACTTTCAAATGCAATAGGAATTTTTGGGTTAGGACAATCCGTTCGCGAGATATGAGAGTTTGATGCTAAGAAATGTTTGAGAAGGCAAAAAATTTTTCGCAATTCTGCTGATCCAAACGCTTAACCAGAATGGCCTAGGGGAAAAATACACGTAGCGTTGTAATCGGGCGAGTTTCTACTTTCAGACGCAATTTGAATTTTTCGGAAAAGTCAATCCGTTCGCGAGATATGGGAGTTTGAAGCTAAGAAATGGTTGACAAGACAACAAAGTTTTCGCACTTCTGCTGCTCCAATCGCTTAACCAGAATGCCCTAGGGGAAAAATACACGTACCATTGTAATCGGGCGAGTTTCTACTTTCAAATGCAATAGGAATTTTTGGGTTAGGACAATCCGTTCGCGAGATATGAGAGTTTGGTGCTAAGAAATGTTTGAGAAGGCAAAAAATTTTTCGCAATTCTGCTGCTCCAAACGCTTAACCAGAATGGCCTGGGGAAAAAATACGCATACCGTTGTAATCGGGCGAGTTTCTACTTTCAGACGCAGCAGGAATTTTTAGGTTTGGTCAATCCGTTCGCGAGATATGGTACTTTGAAGCTAAGAAATCGTTGAGAAGACAACAAATTTTTTGCAATTCTGCTGCTCCAAACGCTTAACCAGAAGGGGCTAGGGAAAAAATACACCTACCGTTGTAATCGGGAGAGTTTCTACTTTCACAAGCAACAGGAATTTTTGGGTTTGGTCAATCCGTTCGCGAGATATGGGAGTTTGAAGCCAAGAAATGGTTGAGAAGGCAAAAAATTTTTCGCAATTCTGCTGCTTCAAACGCTTAACCAGAATGGCATAGGGAAAAAATACACATACCGTTGTAATCGGGCGAGTTTCTACTTTCAGTTACAATAGGAATTTTTGGGTCTGGTAAATCCGTTCGCGAGATATGGGAGTTTGAAGCTAAGAAATGGTTTAGAAGACAACAAATTTTTCGCAATTCTGCTGCTTCAAACGCTTAACCAGAACGGGCTAGGGAAAAAATACACATACCCTTGTAATCGGGCGAGTTTCTACTTTCAGATGCAATAGGAATTTTTGGGTTAGGTCAATCCGTTCGCGAGATATGGGAGTTTGAAGCCAAGAAATGGTTGAGAAGGCAAAAAATTTTTCGCAATTCTGCTGTTCCAAACACTTAACCAGAATGGCCCAGGGAAAAAATACGCAAACCGTTGTAATCGGGCGAGTTTCTACTTTCAGTTACAATAGGAATTTTTGGGTTCGGTCAATCCGTTCGCGAGATATGGGACTTTGAAGCTAAGAAATGGTTGACAAGACAACAAAGTTTTCGCACTTCTGCTGCTCCAATCGCTTAACCAGAATGCCCTAGGGGAAAAATACACGTACCATTGTAATCGGGCGAGTTTCTACTTTCAAATGCAATAGGAATTTTTGGGTTAGGACAATCCGTTCGCGAGATATGAGAGTTTGATGCTAAGAAATGTTTGAGAAGGCAAAAAATTTTTCGCAATTCTGCTGATCCAAACGCTTAACCAGAATGGCCTAGGGGAAAAATACACGTAGCGTTGTAATCGGGCGAGTTTCTACTTTCAGACGCAATTGGAATTTTTCGGTTAAGTCAATCCGTTCGCGAGATATGGGAGTTTGAAGCTAAGAAATGGTTTAGAAGACAACAAATTTTTCGCAATTCTGCTGCTTCAAACGCTTAACCAGAACGGGCTAGGGAAAAAATGCACATATCCTTGTAATCGGGCGAGTTTCTACTTTCACAAGCAACAGGAATTTTTGGGTTTGGTCAATCCGTTCGCGAGATATGGGAGTTTGAAGCCAAGAAATGGTTGAGAAGGCATAAAATTTTTCGCAATTCTGCTGATCCAAACGCTTAACCAGAATGGCCTAGGGGAAAAATACACGTAGCGTTGTAATCGGGCGAGTTTCAACTTTCAGACGCAATTGGAATTTTTCGGTTAAGTCAATCCGTTCGCGAGATATGGGAGTTTGAAGCTAAGAAATGGTTTAGAAGACAACAAATTTTTCGCAATTCTGCTGCTTCAAACGCTTAACCAGAACGGGCTAGGGAAAAAATGCACATATCCTTGTAATCGGGCGAGTTTCTACTTTCAGACGCAATAGGAATTTTTCGGTTAAGTCAATCCGTTCGCGAGATATGGGACTTTGAATCTAAAAAATGGTTGAGAAGACAACAAATTATTCGCAATTCTGCTGCTCCAAACGCTTAACCAGAATGGGCTAGGGAAAAAATACACATACCGTTGTAATCGGGCGAGTTTCTACTTTCAGATGCAACAGGAATTTTTGGGTTTGGTAAATCCGTTCGCGAGATATGGGACTTTGAAGCTAAGAAATGGTTGAGAAGGCAAAAAATTTTTCGCGATTGTGCTGCTCCAAACGCTTAACCAGAACGCCCTAGGGAAAAAATACACGTACCGTTGTAATCGGGCGAGTTTCTACTTTCAAATGCAATAGGAATTTTTGGGTTAGGACAATCCGTTCGCGAGATATGAGAGTTTGAAGCTAAGAAATGGTTGAGTAGGCAAAAAATTTTTCGCAATTCTGCTGCTCCAAACGCTTAACCAGAATGGCCTAGGGAAAAAATACGCATGCCGTTTTAATCGGGCGAGTTGCTACTTTCACAAGCAACAGGAATTTTTGGGTTTGGTCAATCCGTTCGCGAGATATGGGACTTTGAAGCTAAGAAATGGTTGAGAAGACAACAAATTTTTTGCAATTCTGTTGCTCCAAACGCTTAACCAGAATGGGCTAGGGAAAAAATACACACACCGTTGTAATCGGGAGGGTTTCTACTTTCACAAGCAACAGGATTTTTGGGTTTGGTCAATCCGTTCGCGAGATATGGGAGTTTGAAGCTAAGAAATGGTTTAGAAGACAACAGATTTTTCGCACTTCTGTTGCTCCAAACGCTTAACCAGAAGGGGCTAGGGAAAAAATACGCATGCCGTTTTAATCGGGCGAGTTTCTACTTTCACAAGCAACAGGAATTTTTGGGTCTGGTAAATCCGTTCGCGAGATATGGGAGTTTGAAGCTAAGAAATGTTTTAGAAGACAACAAATTTTTCGCAATTCTGCTGCTTCAAACGATTAACCAGAACGGGCTAGGGAAAAAATACACATACCCTTGTAATCGGGCGAGTTTCTACTTTCAGTTACAATAGGAATTTTTGGGTTCGGTCAATCCGTTCGCGAGATATGGGACTTTGAAGCTAAGAAATGGTTGACAAGACAACAAAGTTTTCGCACTTCTGCTGCTCCAATCGCTTAACCAGAATGCCCTAGGGGAAAAATACACGTACCGTTGTAATCGGGCGAGTTTCTACTTTCAAATGCAATAGGAATTTTTGGGTTAGGACAATCCGTTCGCGAGATATGAGAGTTTGATGCTAAGAAATGTTTGAGAAGGCAAAAAATTTTTCGCAATTCTGCTGCTCCAAACGCTTAACCAGAATGGCCTGGGGAAAAAATACGCATACCGTTGTAATCGGGCGAGTTTCTACTTTCAGACGCAGCAGGAATTTTTAGGTTTGGTCAATCCGTTCGCGAGATATGGTACTTTGAAGCTAAGAAATCGTTGAGAAGACAACAAATTTTTTGCAATTCTGCTGCTCCAAACGCTTAACCAGAAGGGGCTAGGGAAAAAATACACATACCGTTGTAATCGGGAGAGTTTCTACTTTCACAAGCAACAGGAATTTTTGGGTTTGGTCAATCCGTTCGCGAGATATGGGAGTTTGAAGCCAAGAAATGGTTGAGAAGGCAAAAAATTTTTCGCAATTCTGCTGCTTCAAACGCTTAACCAGAATGGCATAGGGAAAAAATACACATACCGTTGTAATCGGGCGAGTTTCTACTTTCAGTTACAATAGGAATTTTTGGGTCTGGTAAATCCGTTCGCGAGATATGGGAGTTTGAAGCCAAGAAATGGTTGAGAAGGCAAAAAATTTTTCGCAATTCTGCTGTTCCAAACACTTAACCAGAATGGCCCAGGGAAAAAATACGCAAACCGTTGTAATCGGGCGAGTTTCTACTTTCAGTTACAATAGGAATTTTTGGGTTCGGTCAATCCGTTCGCGAGATATGGGACTTTGAAGCTAAGAAATGGTTGACAAGACAACAAAGTTTTCGCACTTCTGCTGCTCCAATCGCTTAACCAGAATGCCCTAGGGGAAAAATACACGTACCATTGTAATCGGGCGAGTTTCTACTTTCAAATGCAATAGGAATTTTTGGGTTAGGACAATCCGTTCGCGAGATATGAGAGTTTGATGCTAAGAAATGTTTGAGAAGGCAAAAAATTTTTCGCAATTCTGCTGATCCAAACGCTTAACCAGAATGGCCTAGGGGAAAAATACACGTAGCGTTGTAATCGGGCGAGTTTCTACTTTCAGACGCAATTGGAATTTTTCGGTTAAGTCAATCCGTTCGCGAGATATGGGAGTTTGAAGCTAAGAAATGGTTTAGAAGACAACAAATTTTTCGCAATTCTGCTGCTTCAAACGCTTAACCAGAACGGGCTAGGGAAAAAATGCACATATCCTTGTAATCGGGCGAGTTTCTACTTTCACAAGCAACAGGAATTTTTGGGTTTGGTCAATCCGTTCGCGAGATATGGGAGTTTGAAGCCAAGAAATGGTTGAGAAGGCATAAAATTTTTCGCAATTCTGCTGATCCAAACGCTTAACCAGAATGGCCTAGGGGAAAAATACACGTAGCGTTGTAATCGGGCGAGTTTCTACTTTCAGACGCAATTGGAATTTTTCGGTTAAGTCAATCCGTTCGCGAGATATGGGAGTTTGAAGCTAAGAAATGGTTTAGAAGACAACAGATTTTTCGCACTTCTGTTGCTCCAATCGCTTAACCAGAATGGCCTAGGGAAAAAATACACATACCGTTGTAATCGGGCGAGATTCTACTTTCAGATGCAATAGGAATTTTTGGGTTTGGTCAATCCGTTCGCGAGATATGGGAGTTTGAAGCTAAGACATGGTTGAGAAGACAACAAATTTTTCGCAATTCTGCTGATCCAAACGCTTAACCAGAATGGCCTAGGGAAAAAATACACATACCGTTGTAATCGGGCGAGTTTCGGCTTTCAGTTACAATAGGAATTTTTGGGTCTGGTCAATCCGTTCGCGATATATGGGACTTTGAAGCTAAGAAATGGTTGACAAGACAACAAATTTTTCGCAATTCTGTTGCTCCAATCGCTTAACCAGAATGGCCTAGGGAAAAAATACACATACCGTTGTAATCGGGCGAGATTCTACTTTCAGATGCAATAGGAATTTTTGGGTTTGGTCAATCCGTTCGCGAGATATGGGAGTATGAAGCCAAGAATTGGTAGAGAAGGCAAAAAATTTTTCACAATTCTGCTGCTCCAAACGCTTAACCAGAATGGCCTAGGGAAAAAATAAACATACCGCTGTATTCGGGCGAGTTTCTACTTTCAGATGCAATAGGAATTTTTGGGTTAGGTCAATCCGTTCGCGAGATATGGGAGTTTGAAGCCAAGAAATGGTTGAGAAGGCAAAAAATTTTTCGCAATTCTGCTGCTTCAAACGCTTAACCAGAATGGCATAGGGAAAAAATACACATACCGTTGTAATCGGGCGAGTTTCTACTTTCAGTTACAATAGGAATTTTTGGGTCTGGTCAATCCGTTCGCGAGATATGGGACTTTGAAGATAAGAAATGGTTGACAAGACAACAAATTTTTCGCGCTTCTGCTGCTCCAATCGCTTAACCAGAATGGCCTAGGGGAAAAAACACGTACCGTTGTAATCGGGCGAGTTTCTACTTTCAGACGCAGCAGGAATTTTTGGGTTTGGTCAATCCGTTCGCGAGATATGGGACTTTGAAACTAAGAATGGTTGAGAAGACAACAAATTTTTCGCAATTCTGCTGCTCCAAACGCTTAACCAGAATGGCCTAGGGAAAAAATACGCATACCGTTGTAATCGGGCGAGTTTCTACTTTCAGACGCAGCAGGAATTTTGGGTTTGGTCAATCCGTTCGCGAGATATGGGACTCTGAAGCTAAGAAATGGTTGAGAAGACAACAAATTTTTCGCAATTCTGCTGCTCCAAACGCTTAACCAGAATGGCCTAGGGAAACAATACGCATACCGTTGTAATCGGGCGAGTTTCTACTTTCAGACGCAACAGGAATTTCTGGGTTAGGTCAACCCGTTCGCCAGATATGGAAGTTTGAAGCCAAGAAATGGTTGAGAAGGCAAAAAATTTTTCGCAATTCTGCTGCTCCAAACGCTTAACCCGAATGCCCTAGGGAAAAAATACACATACCGTTGTAATCGGGCGAGTTTCTACTTTCAGATGCAATAGGAATTTTTGGGTTAGGTCAATCCGTTCGCGAGATATGGGAGTTTGAAGTCAAGAAATGGTTGAGAAGGCAAAAAATTTTTCGAAAATCTGCTGCTCCAAACGCTTAACCAGAATGCCCTAGGGAAAAAATACACATACCGTTGTAATCGGGCGAGTTTCAACTTTCAGTTACAATAGGAATTTTTGGGTTCGGTCAATCCGTTCGCGAGATATGGGACATTGAAGCTAAGAAATGGTTGACAAGACAACAAATTTTTCGCACTTCTGCTGCTCCAATCGTTTAACCAGAATGCCCTAGGGGTAAAATACACGTACCGTTGTAATCGGGCGAGTTTCTAATTTCAAATGCAATAGGAATTTTTGGGTTAGGACAATCCGTTCGCGAGATATGAGAGTTTGAAGCTACGAAATGGTTGAGTAGGCAAGAAATTTTTCGCAATTCTGCTGCTCCAAACGCTTAACCAGAATGGCCCAGGGAAAAAATACACGTACCGCTGTAATCGTGCGAGTTTCTACTTTCAAAAGCAACAGGAATTTTTGGGTTTGGTCAATCCGTTCGCGAGATATGGGACTTTGAAGGTAAGAAATGGTTGAGAAGACAACAAATTTTTTTGCAATTCTGTTGCTCCAAACGCTTAACCAGAATGGGCTAGGGAAAAAATACACATACCGTTGTAATCGGGCGAGTTTCTACTTTCAGATGCAATAGGAATTTTTGAGTTAGGTCAATCCGTTCGCGAGATATGGGAGTTTGAACCCAAGAAATGGTTGAGAAGGCATACAATTTTTCGCAATTCTGCTGATCCAAACGCTTAACCAGAATGGCCAAGGGGAAAAATACACATACCGTTGTAATCGGGCGAGTTTCTACTTTCAGACGCAACAGGAATTTTTGGGTTAGGTCAATCCGTTCGCGAGATATGGGAGTTTCAAGCCAAAAAATGGTTGAGAAGGCAAAAAATTTTTCGTAAATCTGCTGCTCCAAACGCTTAACCAGAATGCCCTAGGGAAAAAATACACATACCGTTGTAATCGGGCGAGTTTCTACTTTCAGTTACAATAGGAATTTTTGAGTTCGGTCAATCCGTTCGCGAGATATGGGACATTGAAGCTAAGAAATGGTTGACAGGACAACAAATTTTTCGCAATTCTGCTGCTCCAATCGTTTAACCAGAATGCCCTAGGGGTAAAATACACGTACCGTTGTAATCGGGCGAGTTTCTACTTTCAAATGCAATAGGAATTTTTGGGTTAGGACAATCCGTTCGCGAGATATGAGAGTTTGAAGCTAAGAAATGGTTGAGTAGGCAAAAAATTTTTCGCAATTCTGCTGCTCCAAACGCTTAACCAGAATGGCCCATGGAAAAAATACGCATACCGCTGTAATCGGGCGAGTATCTACTTACACAAGCAACAGGAACTTTTGGGTTTGGTCAATCCGTTCGCGAGATATGGGACTTTGAATGTAAGAAATGGTTGAGAAGACAACAAATTTTTTGCAATTCTGTTGCTCCAAACGCTTAACCAGAATGGGCTAGGGAAAAAATACACATACCGTTGTAATCGGGCGAGTTTCTACTTCCAGATGCAATAAGAATTTTTGGGTTAGGTCAATCTGTTCGCGAGATATGGGAGTTTGAAGCCAAGAAATGGTTGAGAAGGCATAAAATTTTTCGCAATTCTGCTGATCCAAACGCTTAACCAGAATGGCCAAGGGGAAAAATACACATACCGTTGTAATCGGGCGAGTTTCTGCTTTCAGACGCAACAGGAATTTTTGGGTTAGGTCAATCCGTTTGCGAGATATGGGAGTTTCAAGCCAAAAAATGGTTGAGAAGGCAAAAAATTTTTCGTAAATCTGCTGCTCCAAACGCTTAACCAGAATGGCCTAGGGGAAAAATACGCATACCGTTGTAATCGGGCGAGTTTCTACTTTCAGTTACAATAGGAATTTTTGGGTTCGGTCAATCCGTTCGCGAGATATGGGACTTTGAAGCTAAGAAATGGTTGACAAGACAACAAATTTTTCGCACTTCTTCTGCTCCAATCGCTTAACCAGAATGCCCTAGTGGAAAAATACACGTACCGTTGTAATCGGGCGAGTTTCTCCTTTCAAATGGAATAGGAATTTTTGGGTTAGGACAATCCGTTCGCGAGATATGAGAGTTTGAAGCTAAGAAATGTTTGAGTAGGCAAAAAATTTTTCGCAATTCTACTGCTCCAAACGCTTAACCAGAATGGCCTAGGGAAAAAATACGCATACCGTTGTAATCGGGCGAGTTTCTACTTTCACAAGCAACAGGAATTTTTAGGTTTGGTCAATCCGTTCGCGAGATATGGGAGTTTGAAGCTAAGAAATGGTTTAGAAGACAACAAATTTTTTGCAATTCTGCTGCTCCAAACGCTTAACCAGAATGGCCAAGGGGAAAAATACACATACCGTTGTAATCGGGCGAGTTTCTACTTTCAGACGCAACAGGAATTTTTGGGTTAGGTCAATCCGTTCGCGAGATATGGGAGTTTCAAGCCAAAAAATGGTTGAGAAGGCAACAAATTTTTCGTAAATCTGCTGCTCCAAACGCTTAACCAGAATGCCCTAGGGAAAAAATACACATACCGTTGTAATCGGGCGAGTTTCTACTTTCAGTTACAATAGGAATTTTTGAGTTCGGTCAATCCGTTCGCGAGATATGGGACATTGAAGCTAAGAAATGGTTGACAGGACAACAAATTTTTCGCAATTCTGCTGCTCCAATCGTTTAACCAGAATGCCCTAGGGGTAAAATACACGTACCGTTGTAATCGGGCGAGTTTCTACTTTCAAATGCAATAGGAATTTTTGGGTTAGGACAATCCGTTCGCGAGATATGAGAGTTTGAAGCTAAGAAATGGTTGCGTAGGCAAAAAATTTTTCGCAATTCTGCTGCTCCAAACGCTTAACCAGAATGGCCCAGGGAAAAAATACGCATACCGCTGTAATCGGGCGAGTTTCTACTTTCACAAGCAACAGGAATTTTTGGGTATGGTCAATCCGTTCGCGAGATATGGGACTTTGTATGTAAGAAATGGTTGAGAAGACAACAAATTTTTTGCAATTCTGTTGCTCCAAACGCTTAACCAGAATGGGCTAGGGAAAAAATACACATACCGTTGTAATCGGGCGAGTTTCTACTTCCAGATGCAATAGGAATTTTTGGGTTAGGTCAATCCGTTCGCGAGATATGGGAGTTTGAAGCCAAGAAATGGTTGAGAAGGCATAAAATTTTTCGCAATTCTGCTGATCCAAACGCTTAACCAGAATGGCCAAGGGGAAAAATACACATACCGTTGTAATCGGGCGAGTTTCTGCTTTCAGACGCAACAGGAATTTTTGGGTTAGGTCAATCCGTTCGCGAGATATGGGAGTTTCAAGCCAAAAAATGGTTGAGAAGGCAAAAAATTTTTCGTAAATCTGCTGCTCCAAACGCTTAACCAGAATGGCCTAGGGGAAAAATACGCATACCGTTGTAATCGGGCGAGTTTCTACTTTCAGTTACAATAGGAATTTTTGGGTTCGGTCAATCCGTTCGCGAGATATGGGACTTTGAAGCTAAGAAATGGTTGACAAGACAACAACTTTTTCGCACTTCTTCTGCTCCAATCGCTTAACCAGAATGACCTAGGGGAAAAATACACGTACCGTTGTAATCGGGCGAGTTTCTCCTTTCAAATGCAATAGGAATTTTTGGGTTAGGACAATCCGTTCGCGAGATATGAGAGTTTGAAGCTAAGAAATGTTTGAGTAGGCAAAAAATTTTTCGCAATTCTACTGCTCCAAACGCTTAACCAGAATGGCCTAGGGAAAAAATACGCATACCGTTGTAATCGGGCGAGTTTCTACTTTCACAAGCAATAGGAATTTTTGGGTTCTGTCAATCCGTTCGCGAGATATGGGACATTGAAGCTAAGAAATGGTTGACAAGACAACAAATTTTTCGTAAATCTGCTGCTCCAAACGCTTAACCAGAATGGCCCAGGGGAAAAATACGCATACCGTTGTAATCGGGCGAGTTTCTACTTTCAGTTACAATAGGAATTTTTGGGTTCAGTCAATCCGTTCGCGAGATATGGGACTTTGAAGCTAAGAAATGGTTGACAAGACAACAAATTTTTCGCACTTCTTCTGCTCCAATCGCTTAACCAGAATGCCCTAGGGGAAAAATACACGTACCGTTGTAATCGGGCGAGTTTCTCCTTTCAAATGCAATAGGAATTTTTGGGTTAGGACAATCCGTTCGCGAGATATGAGAGTTTGAAGCTAAGAAATGTTTGAGTAGGCAAAAAATTTTTCGCAATTCTACTGCTCCAAACGCTTAACCAGAATGCCCTAGGGGAAAAATACACGTACCGTTGTAATCGGGCGAGTTTCTACTTTCAAATGCAATAGGAATTTTTGGGTTAGGACAATCCGTTCGCGAGATATGAGAGTTTGAAGCTAAGAAATGGTTGAGTAGGCAAAAAATTCTTCGCAATTCTGCAGCTCCAAACGCTTAACCTGAATGGCCCAGGGAAAAAATACGCATACCGCTGTAATCGGGCGAGTTTCTACTTTCACAAGCAACAGGAATTTTTGGGTTTGGTCAATCCGTTCGCGAGGTATGGGAGTTTCAAGCCAAAAAATGGTTGAGAAGGCAAAAAATTTTTCGTAAATCTGCTGCTCCAAACGCGTAACCAGAATGCCCTAGGGAAAAAATACACATACCGTTGTAATCGGGCGAGTTCCTACTTTCAGTTACAATAGGAATTTTTGGGTTCGGTCAATCCGTTCGCGAGATATGGGACATTGAAGCTAAGAAATGGTTGACAAGACAACAAATTTTTCGCACTTCTGCTGCTCCAATCGTTTAACCAGAATGCCCTAGGGGTAAAATACACGTACCGTTGTAATCGGGCGAGTTTCTACTTTCAAATGCAATAGGAATTTTTGGGTTAGGACAATCCGTTCGCGAGATATGAGAGTTTGAAGCTAAGAAATGGTTGAGTAGGCAAAAAATTTTTCGCAATTCTGCTGCTCCAAACGCCTAACCAGAATGGCCCAGGGAAAAAATACGCATACCGCTGTAATCGGGCGAGTTTCTACTTTCACAAGCAACAGGAATTTTTGGGTTTGGTCAATCCGTTCGCGAGATATGGGACTTTGAAGGTAAGAAATGGTTGAGAAGACAACAAATTTTTTGCAATTCTGTTGCTCCAAACGCTTAACCAGAATGGCCTAGGGAAAAAATACACATACCGTTGTAATCGGGCGAGTTTTTACTTTCAGATGCAACAGGAATTTTTGGGTTAGGTCAATCCGTTCGCGAGATATTGGAGTTTGAAGCCAAGAAATGGTTGAGAAGGCAAAAAATTTTTCGCAATTCTGCTGCTCCAAACACTTAACCAGAATGGCCCAGGGAAAAAATACGCAAACCGTTGTAATCGGGCGAGTTTCTACTTTCAGTTACAATAGGAATTTTTGGGTTCGGTCAATCCGTTCGCGAGATATGGGACTTTGAAGCTAAGAAATGGTTGACAAGACAACAAAGTTTTCGCACTTCTGCTGCTCCAATCGCTTAACCAGAATGCCCTAGGGGAAAAATACACGTACCATTGTAATCGGGCGAGTTTCTACTTTCAAATGCAATAGGAATTTTTGGGTTAGGACAATCCGTTCGCGAGATATGAGAGTTTGATGCTAAGAAATGGTTGAGAAGGCAAAAAATTTTTCGCAATTCTGCTGCTCCAAACGCTTAACCAGAATGGCCTAGGGAAAAAATACGCATACCGTTGTAACCGGGCGAGTTTCTACTTTCAGACGCAGCAGGAATTTTTGGGTTTGGTCAATCCGTTCGCGAGATATGGGACTTTGAAGCTAAGAAATCGTTGAGAAGACAACAAATTTTTCGCAATTCTGCTGCTCCAAACGCTTAACCAGAAGGGGCTAGGGAAAAAATACACATAACGTTGTAATCGGGAGAGTTTCTACTTTCACAAGCAACAGGAATTTTTGGGTTCGGTCAATTCGTTCGCGAGATATGGGAGTTTGAAGCCAAGAAATGGTTGAGAAGGCAAAAAATTGTTCGTAAATCTGCTGCTCCAAACGCTTAACCAGAATGGCCTAGGGGAAAAATACACGTACCATTGTAATCGGGCGAGTTTCTACTTTCAAATGCAATAGGAATTTTTGGGTTAGGACAATCCGTTCGCGAGATATGAGAGTTTGAAGCTAAGAAATGGTTGAGAAGGCAAAAAATTTTTCGCAATTCTGCTGCTCCAAACGCTTAACCAGAATGGCCAAGGGGAAAAATACACACACCGTTGTAATCGGGCGAGTTTCTACTTTCAGACGCAACAGGAATTTTTGGGTTAGGTCAATCCGTTCGCGAGATATGGGAGTTTCAAGCCAAAAAATGGTTGAGAAGGCAAAAAATTTTTCGTAAATCTGCTGCTCCAAACGCTTAACCAGAATGCCCTAGGGAAAAAATACACATACCGTTGTAATCGGGCGAGTTTCTACTTTCAGATACAATAGGAATTTTTGGGTTCGGTCAATCCGTTCGCGAGATATGGGACATTGAAGCTAAGAAATGGTTGACAAGACAACAAATTTTTCGCACTTCTGCTGCTCCAATCGTTTAACCAGAATGCCCTAGGGGTAAAATACACGTACCGTTGTAATCGGGCGAGTTTCTACTTTCAAATGCAATAGGAATTTTTGGGTTAGGACAATCCGTTCGCGAGATATGAGAGTTTGAAGCTAAGAAATGGTTGAGTAGGCAAAAAATTTTTCGCAATTCTGCTGCTCCAAACGCTTAACCAGAATGGCCCAGGGAAAAAATACGCATACCGCTGTAATCGGGCGAGTTTCTACTTTCACAAGCAACAGGAATTTTTGGGTTTGGTCAATCCGTTCGCGAGATATGGGACTTTGAAGGTAAGAAATGGTTGAGAAGACAAAAAATTTTTTGCAATTCTGTTGCTCCAAACGCTTAACCAGAATGGGCTAGGGAAAAAATACACATACCGTTGTAACCGGGCGAGTTTCTACTTTCAGACGCAGCAGGAATTTTTGGGTTTGGTCAATCGGTTCGCGAGATATGGGACTTTGAAGCTAAGAAATCGTTGAGAAGACAACAAATTTTTCGCAATTCTGCTGCTCCAAACGCTTAACCAGAAGGGGCTAGGGAAAAAATACACATAACGTTGTAATCGGGAGAGTTTCTACTTTCACAAGCAACAGGAATTTTTGGGTTCGGTCAATTCGTTCGCGAGATATGGGAGTTTGAAGCCAAGAAATGGTTGAGAAGGCAAAAAATTGTTCGTAAATCTGCTGCTCCAAACGCTTAACCAGAATGGCCTAGGGGAAAAATACACGTACCATTGTAATCGGGCGAGTTTCTACTTTCACAAGCAACAGGAATTTTTGGGTTTGGTCAATCCGTTCGCGAGATATGGGACTTTGAAGGTAAGAAATGGTTGAGAAGACAACAAATTTTTTGCAATTCTGTTGCTCCAAACGCTTAACCAGAATGGGCTAGGGAAAAAATACACATACCGTTGTAACCGGGCGAGTTTCTACTTTCAGACGCAGCAGGAATTTTTGGGTTTGGTCAATCCGTTCGCGAGATATGGGACTTTGAAGCTAAGAAATCGTTGAGAAGACAACAAATTTTTCGCAATTCTGCTGCTCCAAACGCTTAACCAGAAGGGGCTAGGGAAAAAATACACATAACGTTGTAATCGGGAGAGTTTCTACTTTCACAAGCAACAGGAATTTTTGGGTTCGGTCAATTCGTTCGCGAGATATGGGAGTTTGAAGCCAAGAAATGGTTGAGAAGGCAAAAAATTGTTTGTAAATCTGCTGCTCCAAACGCTTAACCAGAATGGCCTAGGGGAAAAATACACGTACCATTGTAATCGGGCGAGTTTCTACTTTCAAATGCAATAGGAATTTTTGGGTTAGGACAATCCGTTCGCGAGATATGAGAGTTTGAAGCTAAGAAATGGTTGAGAAGGCAAAAAATTTTTCGCAATTCTGCTGCTCCAAACGCTTAACCAGAATGGCCAAGGGGAAAAATACACATACCGTTGTAATCGGGCGAGTTTCTACTTTCAGACGCAACAGGAATTTTTGGGTTAGGTCAATCCGTTCGCGAGATATGGGAGTTTCAAGCCAAAAAATGGTTGAGAAGCCAAAAAATTTTTCGTAAATCTGCTGCTCCAAACGCTTAACCAGAATGCCCTAGGGAAAAAATACACATACCGTTGTAATCGGGCGAGTTTCTACTTTCAGTTACAATAGGAATTTTTGGGTTCGGTCAATCCGTTCGCGAGATATGGGACATTGAAGCTAAGAAATGGTTGACAAGACAACATATTTTTCGCACTTCTGCTGCTCCAATCGTTTAACCAGAATGCCCTAGGGGTAAAATACACGTACCGTTGTAATCGGGCGAGTTTCTCCTTTCAAATGCAACAGGAATTTTTGGGTTAGGACAATCCGTTCGCGAGATATGAGAGTTTGAAGCTAAGAAATGTTTGAGTAGGCAAAAAATTTTTCGCAATTCTACTGCTCCAAACGCTTAACCAGAATGGCCTAGGGAAAAAATACGCATACCGTTGTAATCGGGCGAGTTTCTACTTTCACAAGCAACAGGAATTTTTAGGTTTGGTCAATCCGTTCGCGAGATATGGGAGTTTGAAGCTAAGAAATGGTTTAGAAGACAACAAATTTTTCGCAATTCTGCTGCTCCAAACGCTTAACCAGAATGGGCTAGGGAAAAAATACACATACCCTTGTAATCGGGCGAGTTTCTACTTTCAGATGCAATAGGAATTTTTGGGTTAGGTCAATCCGTTCGCGAGATATGGGAGTTTGAAGCCAAGAAATGGTTGAGAAGGCAAAAAATTTTTCGCAATTCTGCTGCTCCAAACACTTAACCAGAATGGCCCAGGGAAAAAATACGCAAACCGTTGTAATCGGGCGAGTTTCTACTTTCAGTTACAATAGGAATTTTTGGGTTCGGTCAATCCGTTCGCGAGATATGGGACTTTGAAGCTAAGAAATGGTTGACAAGACAACAAAGTTTCGCACTTCTGCTGCTCCAATCGCTTAACCAGAATGCCCTAGAGGGAAAATACACGTACCATTGTAATCGGGCGAGTTTCTACTTTCAAATGCAATAGGAATTTTTGGGTTAGGACAATCCGTTCGCGAGATATGAGAGTTTGAAGCTAAGAAATGGTTGAGAAGGCAAAAAATTTTTCGCAATTCTGCTGCTCCAAACGCTTAACCAGAATGGCCAAGGGGAAAAATAGACATACCGTTGTAATCGGGCGAGTTTCTACTTTCAGACGCAACAGGAATTTTTGGGTTAGGTCAATCCGTTCGCGAGATATGGGAGTTTCAAGCCAAAAAATGGTTGAGAAGGCAAAAAATTTTTCGTAAATCTGCTGCTCCAAACGCTTAACCAGAATGCCCTAGGGAAAAAATACACATACCGTTGTAATCGGGCGAGTTTCTACTTTCAGTTACAATAGGAATTTTTGGGTTCGGTCAATCCGTTCGCGAGATATGGGACATTGAAGCTAAGAAATGGTTGACAAGACAACAAATTTTTCGCACTTCTGCTGCTCCAATCGTTTAACCAGAATGCCCTAGGGGTAAAATACACGTACCGTTGTAATCGGGCGAGTTTCTACTTTCAAATGCAATAGGAATTTTTGGGTTAGGACAATCCGTTCGCGAGATATGAGAGTTTGAAGCTAAGAAATGTTTGAGTAGGCAAAAAATTTTTCGCAATTCTGCTGCTCCAAACGCTTAACCTGAATGGCCCAGGGAAAAAATACGCATACCGCTGTAATCGGGCGAGTTTCTACTTTCACAAGCAACAGGAATTTTTGGGTTTGGTCAATCCGTTCGCGAGGTATGGGAGTTTCAAGCCAAAAAATGGTTGAGAAGGCAAAAAATTTTTCGTAAATCTGCTGCTCCAAACGCTTAACCAGAATGCCCTAGGGAAAAAATACACATACCGTTGTAATCGGGCGAGTTTCTACTTTCAGATACAATAGGAATTTTTGGGATCGGTCAATCCGTTCGCGAGATATGGGGCATTGAAGCTAAGAAATGGTTGACAAGACAACAAATTTTTCGCACTTCTGCTGCTCCAATCGTTTAACCAGAATGCCCTAGGGGTAAAATACACGTACCGTTGTAATCGGGCGAGTTTCTACTTTCAAATGCAATAGGAATTTTTGGGTTAGGACAATCCGTTCGCGAGATATGAGAGTTTGAAGCTAAGAAATGGTTGAGTAGGCAAAAAATTTTTCGCAATTCTGCTGCTCCAAACGCTTAACCAGAATGGGCTAGGGAAAAAATACACATACCGTTGTAACCGGGCGAGTTTCTACTTTCAGACGCAGCAGGAATTTTTGGGTTTGGTCAATCCGTTCGCGAGATATGGGACTTTGAAGCTAAGAAATCGTTGAGAAGACAACAAATTTTTCGCAATTCTGCTGCTCCAAACGCTTAACCAGAAGGGGCTAGGGAAAAAATACACATAACGTTGTAATCGGGAGAGTTTCTACTTTCACAAGCAACAGGAATTTTTGGGTTCGGTCAATTCGTTCGCGAGATATGGGAGTTTGAAGCCAAGAAATGGTTGAGAAGGCAAAAAATTGTTCGTAAATCTGCTGCTCCAAACGCTTAACCAGAATGGCCTAGGGGAAAAATACACGTACCATTGTAATCGGGCGAGTTTCTACTTTCACAAGCAACAGGAATTTTTGGGTTTGGTCAATCCGTTCGCGAGATATGGGACTTTGAAGGTAAGAAATGGTTGAGAAGACAACAAATTTTTTGCAATTCTGTTGCTCCAAACGCTTAACCAGAATGGGCTAGGGAAAAAATACACATACCGTTGTAACCGGGCGAGTTTCTACTTTCAGACGCAGCAGGAATTTTTGGGTTTGGTCAATCCGTTCGCGAGATATGGGACTTTGAAGCTAAGAAATCGTTGAGAAGACAACAAATTTTTCGCAATTCTGCTGCTCCAAACGCTTAACCAGAAGGGGCTAGGGAAAAAATACACATAACGTTGTAATCGGGAGAGTTTCTACTTTCACAAGCAACAGGAATTTTTGGGTTCGGTCAATTCGTTCGCGAGATATGGGAGTTTGAAGCCAAGAAATGGTTGAGAAGGCAAAAAATTGTTCGTAAATCTGCTGCTCCAAACGCTTAACCAGAATGGCCTAGGGGAAAAATACACGTACCATTGTAATCGGGCGAGTTTCTACTTTCAAATGCAATAGGAATTTTTGGGTTAGGACAATCCGTTCGCGAGATATGAGAGTTTGAAGCTAAGAAATGGTTGAGAAGGCAAAAAATTTTTCGCAATTCTGCTGCTCCAAACGCTTAACCAGAATGGCCAAGGGGAAAAATAGACATACCGTTGTAATCGGGCGAGTTTCTACTTTCAGACGCAACAGGAATTTTTGGGTTAGGTCAATCCGTTCGCGAGATATGGGAGTTTCAAGCCAAAAAATGGTTGAGAAGGCAAAAAATTTTTCGTAAATCTGCTGCTCCAAACGCTTAACCAGAATGCCCTAGGGAAAAAATACACATACCGTTGTAATCGGGCGAGTTTCTACTTTCAGTTACAATAGGAATTTTTGGGTTCGGTCAATCCGTTCGCGAGATATGGGACATTGAAGCTAAGAAATGGTTGACAAGACAACAAATTTTTCGCACTTCTGCTGCTCCAATCGTTTAACCAGAATGCCCTAGGGGTAAAATACACGTACCGTTGTAATCGGGCGAGTTTCTACTTTCAAATGCAATAGGAATTTTTGGGTTAGGACAATCCGTTCGCGAGATATGAGAGTTTGAAGCTAAGAAATGGTTGAGTAGGCAAAAAATTTTTCGCAATTCTGCTGCTCCAAACGCTTAACCTGAATGGCCCAGGGAAAAAATACGCATACCGCTGTAATCGGGCGAGTTTCTACTTTCACAAGCAACAGGAATTTTTGGGTTTGGTCAATCCGTTCGCGAGGTATGGGAGTTTCAAGCCAAAAAATGGTTGAGAAGGCAAAAAATTTTTCGTAAATCTGCTGCTCCAAACGCTTAACCAGAATGCCCTAGGGAAAAAATACACATACCGTTGTAATCGGGCGAGTTTCTACTTTCAGATACAATAGGAATTTTTGGGTTTGGTCAATCCGTTCGCGAGATATGGGACATTGAAGCTAAGAAATGGTTGACAAGACAACAAATTTTTCGCAATTCTGCTGCTCCAATCGTTTAACCAGAATGCCCTAGGGGTAAAATACACGTACTGTTGTAATCGGGCGAGTTTCTACTTTCAAATGCAATAGGAATTTTTGGGTTAGGACAATCCGTTCGCGAGATATGAGAGTTTGAAGCTAAGAAATGGTTGAGTAGGCAAAAAATTTTTCGCAATTCTGCTGCTCCAAACGCTTAACCAGAATGGGCTAGGGAAAAAATACACATACCGTTGTAACCGGGCGAGTTTCTACTTTCAGACGCAGCAGGAATTTTTGGGTTTGGTCAATCCGTTCGCGAGATATGGGACTTTGAAGCTAAGAAATCGTTGAGAAGACAACAAATTTTTCGCAATTCTGCTGCTCCAAACGCTTAACCAGAAGGGGCTAGGGAAAAAATACACATAACGTTGTAATCGGGAGAGTTTCTACTTTCACAAGCAACAGGAATTTTTGGGTTCGGTAAATTCGTTCGCGAGATATGGGAGTTTGAAGCCAAGAAATGGTTGAGAAGGCAAAAAATTGTTCGTAAATCTGCTGCTCCAAACGCTTAACCAGAATGGCCTAGGGGAAAAATACACGTACCATTGTAATCGGGCGAGTTTCTACTTTCAAATGCAATAGGAATTTTTGGGTTAGGACAATCCGTTCGCGAGATATGAGAGTTTGAAGCTAAGAAATGGTTGAGAAGGCAAAAAATTTTTCGCAATTCTGCTGCTCCAAACGCTTAACCAGAATGGCCAAGGGGAAAAATACACATACCGTTGTAATCGGGCGAGTTTCTACTTTCAGACGCAACAGGAATTTTTGGGTTAGGTCAATCCGTTCGCGAGATATGGGAGTTTCAAGCCAAAAAATGGTTGAGAAGGCAAAAAATTTTTCGTAAATCTGCTGCTCCAAACGCTTAACCAGAATGCCCTAGGGAAAAAATACACATACCGTTGTAATCGGGCGAGTTTCTACTTTCAGTTACAATAGGAATTTTTGGGTTCGGTCAATCCGTTCGCGAGATATGGGACATTGAAGCTAAGAAATGGTTGACAAGACAACAAATTTTTCGCACTTCTGCTGCTCCAATCGTTTAACCAGAATGCCCTAGGGGTAAAATACACGTACCGTTGTAATCGGGCGAGTTTCTCCTTTCAAATGCAATAGGAATTTTTGGGTTAGGACAATCGGTTCGCGAGATATGAGAGTTTGAAGCTAAGAAATGTTTGAGTAGGCAAAAAATTTTTCGCAATTCTACTGCTCCAAACGCTTAACCAGAATGGCCTAGGGAAAAAATACGCATACCGTTGTAATCGGGCGAGTTTCTACTTTCACAAGCAATAGGAATTTTTGGGGTTCGGTCAATCCGTTCGCGAGATATGGGACATTGAAGCTAAGAAATGGTTGACAAGACAACAAATTTTTCGTAAATCTGCTGCTCCAAACGCTTAACCAGAATGGCCTAGGGGAAAAATACGCATACCGTTGTAATCGGGCGAGTTTCTACTTTCAGTTACAATAGGAATTTTTGGGTTCGGTCAATCCGTTCGCGAGATATGGGACTTTGAAGCTAAGAAATGGTTGACAAGACAACAAATTTTTCGCACTTCTTCTGCTCCAATCGCTTAACCAGAATGCCCTAGGGGAAAAATACACGTACCGTTGTAATCGGGCGAGTTTCTCCTTTCAAATGCAATAGGAATTTTTGGGTTAGGACAATCCGTTCGCGAGATATGAGAGTTTGAAGCTAAGAAATGTTTGAGTAGGCAAAAAATTTTTCGCAATTCTACTGCTCCAAACGCTTAACCAGAATGGCCTAGGGAAAAAATACGCATACCGTTGTAATCGGGCGAGTTTCTACTTTCACAAGCAACAGGAATTTTTAGGTTTGGTCAATCCGTTCGCGAGATATGGGAGTTTGAAGCCAAGAAATGGTTGAGAAGGCATAAAATTTTTCGCAATTCTGCTGATCCAAACGCTTAACCAGAATGGCCTAGGGAGAAAATACACATACCGTAGTAATCGGGCGAGTTTCTACTTTCAGATGCAATAGGAATTTTTGGGTTAGGTCAGTCCGTTCGCGAGATGTGGGAGTTTGAAGCCAAGAAATGGTAGAGAAGGCAAAAAATTTTTCACAATTCTGCTGCTCCAAACGCTTAACCAGAAAGGCCTAGGGAAAAAATACACATTCCGCTGTAGTAGGGCGAGTTTCTACTTTAGATGCAATAGGAAGTTTTGGGTTAGGTCAATCCGTACGCGAGATATGGGAGTTTGAAGCCAAGAAATGGTTGAGAAGGCAAAAAATTTTTCGCAATTCTGCTGCTTCAAACGCTTAACCAGAATGGCCTAGGGAAAAAATACACATACCGTTGTAATCGGGCGAGTTTCTACTTTCAGTTACAATAGGAATTTTTGGGTCTGGTCAATCCGTTCGCGAGATATGGGACTTTGAAGCTAAGAAATGGTTGACAAGACAACAAATTTTTCGCGCTTCTGCTGCTCCAATCGCTTAACCAGAATGGCCTAGGGGAAAAATACACGTACCGTTGTAATCGGGCGAGTTTCTACTTTCAGACGCAGCAGGAATTTTTGGGTTTGGTCAATCCGTTCGCGAGATATGGGACTTTGAAGCTAAGAAATGGTTGAGAAGATAACAAATTTTTCGCAATTCTGCTGCTCCAAACGCTTAACCAGAATGGCCTAGGGAAAAAATACACATACCGTTGTAATCGGGCGAGTTTCTACTTTCAGACGCAGCAGGAATTTTGGGTTTGGTCAATCCGTTCGCGAGATATGGGACTTTGAAGCTAAGAAATGGTTGAGAAGACAACAAGTTTTTCGCAATTCTGCTGCTCCAAACGCTTAACCAGAATGGCCAAGGGAAACAATACGCATACCGTTGTAATCGGGCGAGTTTCTACTTTCAAACGCAACAGGAATTTCTGGGTTAGGTCAACCCGTTCGCGAGATATGGCAGTTTGAAGCCAAGAAATGGTTGAGAAGGCAAAAAATTTTTCGCAATTCTGCTGCTCCAAACGCTTAACCAGAATGGCCCAGGGAAAAAATACGCATACCGCTGTAATCGGGCGAGTTTCTACTTTCACAAGCAACAGGAATTTTTGGGTTTGGTCAATCCGTTCGCGAGATATGGGAATTTGAAGCTAAGAAATGGTTGACAAGACAACAAATTTTTCGCAATTCTGCTGCTCCAATCGTTTGACCAGAATGCCCTAGGGGTAAGATACACATACCGTTGTAATCGGGCGAGTTTCTACTTTCAAATGCAAGAGGAATTTTTGGGTTAGGACAATCCGTCCGCGAGATATGAGAGTTTGAAGCTAAGAAATGGTTGAGTAGGCAAAAAATTTTTCGCAATTCTGCTGCTCCAAACGCCTAACCAGAATGGCCCAGGGAAAAAATACGCATACCGCTGTAATCGGGCGAGTTTCTACTTTCACAAGCAACAGGAATTTTTGGGTTTGGTCAATCCGTTCGCGAGATATGGGACTTTGAAGGTAAGAAATGGTTGAGAAGACAACAAATTTTTTGCAATTCTGTTGCTCCAAGAGCTTAACCAGAATGGGCTAGGGAAAAAATACACATACCGTTGTAATCGGGCGAGTTTCTACTTTCAGATGCAATAGGAATTTTTGGGTTAGGTCAATCCGTTCGCGAGATATGGGAGTTTGAAGCCAAGAAATGGTTGAGAAGGCATAAAATTTTTCGCAATTCTGCTGATCCAAACGCTTAACCAGAATGGCCTAGGGAGAAAATACACATACCGTAGTAATCGGGCGAGTTTCTACTTTCAGATGCAATAGGAATTTTTGGGTTAGGTCAGTCCGTTCGCGAGATGTGGGAGTTTGAAGCCAAGAAATGGTAGAGAAGGCAAAAAATTTTTCACAATTCTGCTGCTCCAAACGCTTAACCAGAAAGGCCTAGGGAAAAAATACACATTCCGCTGTAGTAGGGCGAGTTTCTACTTTAGATGCAATAGGAAGTTTTGGGTTAGGTCAATCCGTACGCGAGATATGGGAGTTTGAAGCCAAGAAATGGTTGAGAAGGCAAAAAATTTTTCGCAATTCTGCTGCTTCAAACGCTTAACCAGAATGGCCTAGGGAAAAAATACACATACCGTTGTAATCGGGCGAGTTTCTACTTTCAGTTACAATAGGAATTTTTGGGTCTGGTCAATCCGTTCGCGAGATATGGGACTTTGAAGCTAAGAAATGGTTGACAAGACAACAAATTTTTCGCGCTTCTGCTGCTCCAATCGCTTAACCAGAATGGCCTAGGGGAAAAATACACGTACCGTTGTAATCGGGCGAGTTTCTACTTTCAGACGCAGCAGGAATTTTTGGGTTTGGTCAATCCGTTCGCGAGATATGGGACTTTGAAGCTAAGAAATGGTTGAGAATATAACAAATTTTTCGCAATTCTGCTGCTCCAAACGCTTAACCAGAATGGCCTAGGGAAAAAATACACATACCGTTGTAATCGGGCGAGTTTCTACTTTCAGACGCAGCAGGAATTTTGGGTTTGGTCAATCCGTTCGCGAGATATGGGACTTTGAAGCTAAGAAATGGTTGAGAAGACAACAAGTTTTTCGCAATTCTGCTGCTCCAAACGCTTAACCAGAATGGCCTAGGGAAACAATACGCATACCGTTGTAATCGGGCGAGTTTCTACTTTCAAACGCAACAGGAATTTCTGGGTTAGGTCAACCCGTTCGCGAGATATGGCAGTTTGAAGCCAAGAATTGGTTGAGAAGGCAAAAAATTTTTCGCAATTCTGCTGCTCCAAACGCTTAACCAGAATGGCCCAGGGAAAAAATACGCATACCGCTGTAATCGGGCGAGTTTCTACTTTCACAAGCAACAGGAATTTTTGGGTTTGGTCAATCCGTTCGCGAGATATGGGAATTTGAAGCTAAGAAATGGTTGACAAGACAACAAATTTTTCGCACTTCTGCTGCTCCAATCGTTTAACCAGAATGCCCTAGGGGTAAAATGCACGTACCGTTGTAATCGGGCGAGTTTCTACTTTCAAATGCAATAGGAATTTTTGGGTTAGGACAATCCGTTCGCGAGATATGAGAGTTTGAAGCTAAGAAATGGTTGAGTAGGCAAAAAATTTTTCGCAATTCTGCTGCTCCAAACGCTTAACCAGAATGGCCCAGGGAAAAAATACGCATACCGCTGTAATCGGGCGAGTTTCTACTTTCACAAGCAACAGGAATTTTTGGGTTTGGTCAATCCGTTCGCGAGATATGGGACTTTGAAGGTAAGAAATGGTTGAGAAGACAACAATTTTTTTGCAATTCTGTTGCTCCAAACGCTTAACCAGAATGGGCTAGGGAAAAAATACACATACCGTTGTAATCGGGCGAGTTTCTACTTTCAGATGCAATAGGAATTTTTGGGTTAGGTCAACCCGTTCGCGAGATATGGGAGTTTGAAGCCAAGAAATGGTTGAGAAGACAACAAATTTTTTGCAATTCTGTTGCTCCAAACGCTTAACCAGAATGGGCTAGGGAAAAAATACACATACCGTTGTAATCGGGCGAGTTTCTACTTTCAGATGCAATAGGAATTTTTGGGTTAGGTCAATCCGTTCGCGAGATATGGGAGTTTGAATCCAAGAAATGGTTGAGAAGGCAAAAAATTTTTCGCAATTCTGCTGTTCCAAACACTTAACCAGAATGGCCCAGGGAAAAGATACACATACCGTTGTAATCGGGCGAGTTTCTACTTTCAGATGCAATAGGAATTTTTGGGTTAGGTCAATCCGTTCGCGAGATATGGGAGTTTGAAGCCAAGAAATGGTTGAGAAGGCAAAAAATTTTTCGCAATTCTGCTGTTCCAAACACTTAACCAGAATGGCCCAGGGAAAAGATACGCAAACCATTGTAATCGGGCGAGTTTCTACTTTCAAATGCAATAGGAATTTTTGGGTTAGGACAATCCGTTCGCGAGATATGAGAGTTTGAAGCTAAGAAATGGTTGAGAAGGCAAAAAATTTTTCGCAATTCTGCTGCTCCAAACGCTTAACCAGAATGGCCAAGGGGAAAAATACACATACCGTTGTAATCGGGCGAGTTTCTACTTTCAGACGCAACAGGAATTTTTGGGTTAGGTCAATCCGTTCGCGAGATATGGGAGTTTCAAGCCAAAAAATGGTTGAGAAGGCAAAAAATTTTTCGTAAATATGCTGCTCCAAACGCTTAACCAGAATGCCCTAGGGAAAAAATACACATACCGTTGTAATCGGGCGAGTTTCTACTTTCAGTTACAATAGGAATTTTTGGGTTCGGTCAATCCGTTCGCGAGATATGGGACATTGAAGCTAAGAAATGGTTGACAAGACAACAAATTTTTCGCACTTCTGCTGCTTCAATCGTTTGACCAGAATGTCCTAGGGGTAAGATACACATACCGTTGTAATCGGGCGAGTTTCTACTTTCAAATGCAATAGGAATTTTTGGGTTAGGACAATCCGTTCGCGAGATATGAGAGTTTGATGCTAAGAAATGGTTGAGTAGGCAAAAAATTTTTCGCAATTCTGCTGCTCCAAACGCCTAACCAGAATGGCCCAGGGAAAAAATACGCATACCGCTGTAATCGGGCGAGTTTCTACTTTCACAAGCAACAGGAATTTTTGGGTTTGGTCAATCCGTTCGCGAGATATGGGACTTTGAAGGTAAGAAATGGTTGAGAAGACAACAAATTTTTTGCAATTCTGTTGCTCCAAACGCTTAACCAGAATGGGCTAGGGAAAAAATACACATACCGTTGTAATCGGGCGAGTTTCTACTTTCAGTTGCAATAGGAATTTTTGGGTTAGGTCAATCCGTTCGCGAGATATGGGAGTTTGAAGCCAAGAAATGGTTGAGAAGGCATAAAATTTTTCGCAATTCTGCTGATCCAAACGCTTAACCAGAATGGCCAAGGGGAAAAATACACATACCGTTGTAATCGGGCGAGTTTCTACTTTCAGACGCAATAGGAAGTTTTGGGTTTGGTCAATCCGTTCGCGAGATATGGGAGTTTGAAGCCAAGAAAT